>NC_143020.1:51992181-52154681 GCF_055824585.1 Amblyomma mixtum
CATGATGTTGTGAAGGTGTAGGTTGCGCAACCACGGGACGAACCACGAAGAAAAGACAGAGACGCACACAAGCGCAAATTAGGAACTTCAATAAAAGTTGGGTTGGGCCTAGTTGGTACATGATGTTGTGAAGGTGTACGTTGCGCAACCACGGGACGAACCACGAAGAAAAGACAGAGACGCACACAAGCGCAAATTAGGAACTTCAATAAAACTTGGGTTGGGCCTAGTTGGTACATGATGTTGTGAAGGTGTAGGTTGCGCAACCACAGGACGAACCACGAAGAAAAGACAGAGACGCACACAAGCGCAAATTAGGAACTTCAATAAAAGTTGGGTTGGGCCTAGTTGGTACATGATGTTGTGAAGGTGTAGGTTGCGCAACCACGGGACGAACCACGAAGAAAAGACAGAGACGCACACAAGCGCAAATTAGGAACTTCAATAAAACTTTGGTTGGGCTTGTTGGTACATGATGTTGTGAAGGTGTAGGTTGCGCAACCACGGGACGAACGACAAAGAAAAGACGCAGACACACACACGCTCACGGACGCCCGATTTTGATGGCGGGAAAATTTAAGATCCACGAGGATACGCTCATGTGGTGGAAATTAATGCAGAGCTCTCCACTGCGGCCTGTCTCGTAGCCAGGGTGTAACTAGGTGCCTATCTGTTGCGGTGTTCGCAGGCCGAGATCAGTGGCGGAGAGGGCGCCCTGATCGCCATCAACACGGTGATGGCTCTGGGCAAGCTGGCGGTGGCGCTGCGGAGCACGCCCAGGACGGAGAAGTCTGTGCTTCAGTTCTTCCAGCAGCGCTTCTGCAAGCCTCCGTCGACGCTGGACACGCTCATCGTGGACCAGATGGGCCGCATGCTGGTCGCCAAGGGGAACAGGGCCGTGCGCGACGAGATCATGAAGATGCTCACCATGGTCACCCTGGTGTCCAACTCGGTGCAGGCAAAGCTCGCCGACGCCGACACCAAGTGAGCGTGCAGACACACTGAGAGATCGAAAGGAGGGTGTTACTCCTTCACGAAATGTTCAGCTGCAGGCAATAAGGAAGACAACCCTCAGTTCACGCAAAACAACGAAATTCATAAGCATCAGCTCTCCAGAATTAACTCGGAACACAAAGAATACTCGCCATCAGTTCAAGGCCCACTGTAAGACGAAGGCATCCCCCGTTAGTGTCAAATACCTTCCAAAGCTCAGGGTAACGGAGTGGATGCCAAAAGAAGGCAAGCGTAACAGGGGGCGGCAGAGGGTCAATCGGGCGAATGTGAATAGTAATGTTTATCAAGGTTTATTTCAATTTCAAAGTTTATTTCCCATCTAACACTACAGATGGAGGAATCGTAGAAAAAAGCTACCCTTGGGCAGCTTGACGAGTCTACAATCCTAATTATTGACAGGGAGGCAACACAAGAGTTTATACAATTTTAAACAACAAGCACATCAAGGAAGCAAAAGAGAATACACGAAACAGCAATATGTATACATAATGAAACGTAAACCATGTTATTCAAAAACAAATTATGTAGTTCACGGCGTGAAAAAGAAAACAAATCGAGATTAATGTGGATATAACTATTTAGAAGAGATGGAAGAGTGTACTGAAGGCATTCCCTACCAAGATTTAGTCGAGGTGTTGGCACTGTCCATTCTTTGCCATGTCTTGTTGGATAGACTGATTCATTTTTCCTTAGTGATGCTAAATTTTTAAGATTTGTTACATTTTTCCTGATTTCTGTTTTAAAAGTAACACTGAGGCGATATTTATAAAGATTATGTGCTTTAATAACTCTGGAATGACAAAAGAAAGCTGCACTTGGATGTCGGAATGGTAAATTATATGTATTTCGGAGATATCTTTTTTGCATTAAATGAATACGTTCAAGGTTAGTGAATGTTGTAGTGCCCCACACTAACTGGCAATAGTTAAAATGCGAGTTGAATATTGAATTGCATACCAGCATCTTAGTTTTTGTGGGAAGTACGTATTTTAGACGGCCTATAACACCAGAGATTTGAGCGATTTTTTTTTCAAGATATAATTGACATGATAATCCCATGACATACTGGCAGAAAATATAACCCACCAGGGGAAATATATTTGTCCGGTGATGGGCGTAATTAGGATGTTATCATATGCCATCGAATTCCACCAAAGAACCCCAGGTCGTCAAAATTTCTGGAGCCCTCCACTACGGCGTCTCTCATAGCCTTAGTCGCTTTGGGACGTTAAACCCCATAAACCAACCAACCAGATCACATTGCAACCACAACCGTTCACCGATCATCTCATAATGCATAGGGAGTAATTGCTGCATAAATAATGGTGACTTGCTCCATTACAGACTATATGCGCACTTTAGTCATCGTGCTATTACCTGAGGCGTCAGTCGCTGCGGCTTGATCTGCTCTCGCCAGGAGTGGTTTCTCGCGTAATGCATGGCTTTTATGCTGGTTTATAACGCGAACCACGTGCTCAGGTGCTCCCCAGCTGCTCAGCGCATACGGGACGTTTCACATGCACTTGAAATGCAAGAATCCTGCATTGTGAAAAATGTTTTTCTGCTTTTTTAGTTTCGGACCTTTCTGTGAGGGTGTTTAATAACTTCCGACAGTTGTGGCAAGTGAGATTAGGACGAAACTGTACTGGCTGTTATGCTGAAAAGTTCGCGTTGGAATCAACCGTTGGACAGCTTTCCAGCCTCGGAACTGTGTAATTCAGAGAAAAAATTGCAACAAGCCACACAATCGGCTTCTTGGCAGTGATTTATCTTGAAAATTTTGCGCGGGGAACCTCTGCTGGGGTTACTGCATAGCTGAAATATATCCTATCGCCTTTTAAATGTATAGATGGCATATTCCAGTAGGGCACGTAGCAGTCTCAGTATGCCCCCAGCCGCAGCACATTTCGAAGAAGGATCATCCGCAGCTCCACGACGAACTTCGCAACACATGCGTCGCCCATGTTCAAAACACTGTCGTTTGTCACGAACCTAACGGGCTCCACCGACAGCTTTCCGCGCTGAAGTCGAAAATCGCACTGTTTCCTGAGCAATGCAAGTTCCCATTCGCTATCGCGCTGATTTCTGCCGGTGGCCATTCAAGCTATCAATCTATTTGCTCATCATTTCTTCTGAGCATGAGAGCATGACAAGTAACATTCTTATACGCCTTTCTCCCTTTTCAGATTCCCCGGCTACAAACACGTTGCTTTGCCCGTAATCAAAGTCCTCGTCAAAGTGGCCTCTGCAATTGAAGGAGCCGACGAACAGCTCGAGTTGCTCAGCACGCTCCTCGAGCTGTTCGTGCAGATTGGCCTCGACGGGTGCCGGTACTGCGAAAACCAGCTGGCTTTCAAGGACTCCGGCTGTGCGGCCAATATGGGCGTCCTGATACCCGTCATCTCCGCATTGGTCCAGCGCATGGACCCGGTCGTTGGTGCAAAACCTCGCTTGCACAAGCTCTTCTGGGACTTCTGGCTGTACGCCTCTCTGATGGGCTTCACCGTACTGTCGGGAGTGTGGCCCATTGACTGGTATTACGGCACGGCGGACATCGCCCTCAAGTCACCCATCCTGGTCTGCAAGGAACACCTGAGGCCGATCCTGCAGTTCAACAACCCTGTGCGCCACGAAGCAGCGGCCATCGTTGACCTGAACGACGTCAAGTTCCAGCTCCTCAAGGAGCTCAAGGGAGGCACTGAGATCAGTACCATACTGTACAAGATGAACTTCCAGCAAGCCACTTACCTCTTGTCGGTGAACGACTTGGAAGCGCTGAGGATCCAGAACTCAGTGGCGACGAAAACGCCGTACCAAACTATGATGCAATACCTGGAGTTTCCGCTCATCCAGAAGGACAAGGGAGGCATGTTCGTCTGCATGTCTGCGGTGGCTGACAAGGTGTTTGACATGTTCCTGGAAGTCATGACCGATAAGCCCAAGCACGAGGACCGCGAAGCTGAATTAGAGGACGCGTTTGTCTTTCTCCTGGTGAAGTTCGTTGACC
The DNA here is from genome assembly GCF_055824585.1 of Amblyomma mixtum. Taxonomy (NCBI): domain Eukaryota; kingdom Metazoa; phylum Arthropoda; class Arachnida; order Ixodida; family Ixodidae; genus Amblyomma; species Amblyomma mixtum. Next base: position 51,996,203 of record NC_143020.1, read on the forward strand.
CCGAGAAGCAGATTCGCCGCGTCGCTGACAAGTTCATCTCGAACTTCATTGACCGCTTCCCGCACCTGCTGTGGAGCCGCAAGGTATGACGCGGAGTTTAACGGTTTTATTCTTGTCAATAAATAGCAGCTTCAAGTAAGCATATATAGGCGCCTCATGAGAGCATGTGGCTAATGCAAAAAGCAGCTGTTTTGGCGTCGTACTCAAAGCTTCCTTTATTACTTGTGGTGTGCTGCACAGCCAAAGATATTAAAACTGCAGCGATATGATCGTACATGTTCGCCGCTTAAAATGAAAATGTGTTTGGTTTACTCCTTGCTAAGAGTAAATTTAGTTTCTCACTCGGTACACTTTGGATAGTTATTGTAGATCAAATGAAGTGTTCTAGCAGACACGCAGGCCTGAAGAATATAGTCAACAACCATCGTAAATACTTTAAAGCATTTGTTCTTGTGCGCAAACGCCCCGTTGTGTATGAATCGGCTGTGTTGCTGTGAGAAACGTTCCCCATGCTTTACCCAGCACCACATGGAGGCTTTTTGCTAAGAAGAGCAACTCTTTGTGCAAGGTAGTGAAAATTATTTATTAAAAAAAATCATTAATCGGAAGTCTTCTGAATGATCGCGGAGGTATACTAAGGGACACTTAATTGCGGTTCTGGCGGGCAGGTCCTCTGGGCTATGCTCGACATCTTGCAGGCTCTGGCCTACTCTCTCGAGCTCGACCCGAACGAGACCGGCCAAGAGGTGATTGTGCCATTCACCCAGTACTCGGTCACTCTGACCGACACGATGGAAGGCCGAGAGACCATCGTTCGCGACTTGGCCGCGCACTGCCAAGGCATCGTACAAGAAGCCGTGAAGTGGGCACCCATAGCCACCCGCTCCCATCTCCAAGAGTACATGGTCACGAACTCGGAACTAGTCGAAGCCCTGACTCAGCACACAGGCGTCGGATTAGCCATTGAGAGCATCATGCTGTTTGCCGGCCTGAATGCCACCTCCTCACCGCAGTCGACGTCACTGCTGGAGCGGTGGCCAGCCTGTGTTAAAAAAGACTACTCCGAATTCGTATGTTCCATGGAGATTCGATGTCGGTACTCGGGTGAGGTCGCGGGCTTGCTCATGAGCTCGAAGAACACAGAGTACACCAGGAAGGAGCTCGCGGCCAAGCTTCTTAACCAGCTGCACACTAGCTGGAAGACCTGCAACAAGAAACTCCACAAGCGGTGCATCTTCCGGATCTGCGCTCTCCTGGTCAGTATGAAGAGCCTCGACCGGAAACTCCTGCGAGCGCTGTGCTGGTCACCCGTCGAGTATTTCTCGGAGGAGCCGACCAGGAACGCCATCTACTGCTGGCAGTGGTTTCTGGCTGCCAAGCCAGAAGAGGAGCTGCGCTTCCTTCACGAGATGTCGAACGCGTGGCTCGCCACCGTCGAGCGCGAGCTGGGGATCTTCTCCAAGGACCCCGTGCAGACAGACCCTTGTGCCGTAGGCGAGAAGAGCGACCTCAAGCCCAAGGCGCCTTACATCGGCCCTCACGAGGTCTGGGTGAACTTCATCGTCGAGAAGATCGAGTCAGCCAAGTTCAGCAGCCAGGCCGAGATCGAGATCTTCACCAACCTCATCTACCGCTCGTTCTCCCCCAACATCGGCGAGGAGAAGTTCAGCTGCCGCCACATAGCTGTCGTCGGCACCAGATTCAACCTACTGAGCAGCGCCATGTCTCTTCTGCAGAGCGACGCAGATTCTCTGAGTAGCCAGATGATCCGGAGTATCCTGCGGGAGCGCGTGTACTCGGCTAGCCTCGACTACTTCTGCGGCCCGCAGTTATATCCGACCGAGCGGGGAGGCAAATTGCGAGAGAACATCCTCATGATGGTAAAGTTCTGGATGGCCATGCACAACGACAAGAAGTTCCTACGTCGTACCAGCTTCGGAAGGGACATGGTGGGTAACCAGCTGGCCAATCGCAGCCAGGGATCTTCGGCCGGCAGTTCGGCTCTCGAAAGCGGGGTCACACAAGCGGAGTCGTACCCGACGACACCAGCGGGGTGGCAGCAGCAGGGTTATAGCCGGCAGTCGACCGAGAGCTCCTCGACCACGCGGCAGAGCACGACGACAACTTCAAGGGAGATGCGTGAGACTCCGTTGGTTACGGACTCGGCGTACGCCAGGGAGTACCTGCGCAAGCGATCGTTGATTCTGGCGCTGCTCTCGGTGGAGATCGAGTTCCTGATAACGTGGTACAATCCACTATCTCTGGCCGATAAGGTTGTGCCCGGGGAAGAGATCATCAGCGCTTGGAGGAGCCAGCATATTACGGAAAGGGGCTGGATTGAAATGGCCCAGTGCGCCTGGAATCTCTCACCGGTCTTGGCTGTCTACCTGCCTTGCCGTTTCCGGTGAGCTATATGAAGAATAATTTCATGAACATAAATCAACACAATAAACCATATGCGTCCACTGCCTTAGGTCAATCTTCAGCGGAATATCCGAGTTTAAGACAGCTGGACGTTTCTGACAATTTTTATTCAGCCTGTCAAAGCATAAAAACACTGACTACCGTCTGGAACGCTATCCATAACGATTCTCATGCGATAACATCCAGGATTAATAGAATCCGCCTCTTTATGGCAACCGAGGTCTTATCCCTTCAATATTCTGGATCGTGTTGTAAAAAGTACACCGGCTGAATGGTTTGCTGCTCGGTCGTACAGTAGAGCACTTATGCTACTCTAAAAACTAAATTTGTGTAAGGTATAGAGCCCATTTCCTTACCTTTCAAAACCTTTTGATCGAAAGGGAAGCTATCAGGGATCCACCATACGAGCGAGAAGCACACGATAGAGCACCGCTTACTCTTGAGACAACGCACGTCTCTCATTGGCCCTTTTTTAAACCTATATGTTATGTACTTTGTGTGGAATGAAACGCCACGCACATTGTAAGAACATTATAAGCACTCACTAATTAGTATCGTAAGGTTTTGAATTGACAATCTGTCTGATCAGTGGAATATCCTTGACCGAAGTGGGCTCAGGTGATGGGCGTGCTTTCATCATAGGACATACTAGTCTGTGGTAAGCGCTATCTTGCTCACGTCCTCGGTGGCAAAAAGCTAGAAAAAATAATAAAGCGTAAAGGAAACCTGATGTCTTGCATCTGAAACGTACCCGAAAACAAGCACACAAGGGCACAAGAAAAGTTCTTGTAAAAAACCCTACCGCCTCCTTGGCATAGGCCAGTGAAATCACAGCTTGTATACTATAGTTCACGAGTGCTGCTCTGGATAGTTAGGCTAAATGATGGATGAATTGAAAAAAAAATTCATTTACAGTCAGCCCGCTTCCTGCTGTGTTCGTCCATTCGCGGCTTGGTATGCTCCGCCCTGCCTCTTATTTTCATTCGGAATCAAAGCTCAAACTTTTTTTTTTCAGGTCGTCCGACGCCTTGCGCGCCGAGGTCATCAGGTTGGTGCAGGCCAACCCCGATCTCGTGTGCCACATGCCCGAGGCCCTCCAGTACATGATCACCCCGGACTTCGTGCTCGAGGACAACCCAGACCTGTCGTACCTGCAGGCCTGGGCCCCCGTCTCCCCCGTCAAAGTACTGGCCTTCTTCTCTCGCCTCTACTCGCCGCATCCGATCACCGCCCAGTACGCCATCAGGGTGCTGTCCTCGTGTCCCCCGGACGTGCTCATGTTCTACATCCCACAGCTTGCGCAAGCCGTCCGCTACGACACCATGGGGTACATCCGGAACTTCATCATCACGTCGGCCAACATCAGCCAGCTGCTGACGCACCAGTTCATCTGGAACATGCGCACCAACATGTTCCGGGATGAGGACGGCCAGGAGAAGGACGCCGACCTGTTTGAGGTGTTCAACTCGATGATTGACACCATGGTCGGCAACTTGACGGGCAAGGAGAAGCTATTCTACGAGTCCGAGTTTGACTTCTTCACAAAGATCACCGCCATTTCGGGAGTGCTACGACACTTCCCAAAGGTGGGTGGGTGGGGAAACGTCGTGTACCACTGGTGTACACCATTTCAGTTTGAACATATGGCGACAACGATTCTCGCTTATCAAGTAGTAATCTTTGTGTCGCGTTCGTTGGCACTAATGGGGTTTCGCAGTCTTGCTTGACTTCTCAAACATATCACCATGAGCAACAGCTACAGAATTTCCGCATTAGCAATACCACGGCTTTAAGATGCTCGAACTCCGTAAGAGAAGTTAAAATGGTCTAACCGATAGATTTTTTCGCTATCTGTGGAACACAGCTACCTACACAGGAGGCGAAAGCTCAGTATTTATTTAATTATGTACGAATACATTGCGTTGTCTAAAATTGATCATTAAAATCTCTCGAAACGCTCCATTCAAAATCGTTGAGGACGGCCAAAAAAGTGTGTTGTTGGAGCGTTTGCCGTTTGCAATCTACTGTGCGTTAACAAGTTCAAAGTGGCGGTTGACACCCATAGGCAATTTTCAAGTTAGTAAAGCGACTTTTAAATGGACGCAAAAGAAAGTTTAAAGTTCTCCGTATTGATAGGTTACCGCATTTTACATCAAAAAGGGGCCACTCTCACCGAAAGCGAAGTTTTTATTGTTTTTATTCATTTAAGTTTTGTTTCGCAAGTACGCTTAATAAAACACTCTGCGTGGCTAGTCGGTGATGCATGATTTTTAGGATAATAATTAGCGCTAGTTATTTCGAGCACACAGACACACATGGCGGGTCAGCGCCCGTCCTGTCATGTACTTCAGTGTGTTCTCTGAAATAACCAGCGCTGAATTACTATTCTAGAAACACTTTCGCAAGTAAATTGCGTCATCATCATCAGCCTGACTATGGCCACTGCAGAGCAAAGGCCTCTCATATGTCTCTCCCCCAATTAACCCTGTCCTTTGCCAGCTGCAGCCATCATATCCCCACAAACTTCTTAATCTCATCTGCCCACCTAACTTTCTGCCGCCCCCTGCTACGCTTGCCTTCTCTTGGAATCCACTCCGTTACCATTAAGGACCAGCGTCGAAACAAATTTAGGTACGCGGATTGCAGAGGCTAGACAATACAGCCATTAACTGCAGTGGAAGCCAATCCTGTTCGTTTTTTATGTCACGGTTTTCATTGAAGTGGCGGAATCATAAGTGATTAGAACCATCAGAACTTGTTCATAAGCTTGCGAGGCAGTACGCATTTGATCTCCCTATTTACATGTACAAGAAATCTCTGGCATTTCAAGGCAAAAGTTCTATTCATTCACTCGTGCAGGGCCCGGAGCGCAAGCGGGCGTGCCTCTGCGAGCTGTCCAAGATCAAGGTGGAGCAGGGCTCGTACCTGCCCTCCAGCCCGGAGGCCGTCATCGTGGACATCGACTACGCGTCCGGGGCTCCCATGCAGAGCGCGGCAAAGGCGCCCTTCCGGGCAAAGTTCAAGGTGCGCACCGTGGGCATCGAGAAGGTGCAGGAGATCGCAACAGCCGGCTACAAGGACCTGCGCGACGCCGGATACTTCAGCTCGTCGGACCTGCGCAAGGAGCACTGGCAGGCCGCCATCTTCAAGGTCGGGGGCCGCTTTGTTCGCTCAGTTTGTTAGCGAAGAGATAAAAAAGGATGGGGAAGCGAGTAAGAAAACTAGACGCACACAAAAAATTATTGGGGTTAAACAATTGAATATTGCGTTTACAATTCAAGTTCGCGCACTTCAGTAGGGTTTGCACTGTCTTACGCACGTCCGCTCATATCGCTCTCGCACCACGCACTCTCGCTGCGCTTCCTGCCGCTGACGCTGATGACGCGCCGCACTCGCGAAAAAAACAAACATCACAAACACAAAAGGCGTCCTGACGGCGCCGGGAAGAAAATGGAAGAGGATAGGCAGGCGATGCGGCATGCACTCCGGACCGACGAACGCAGGGAGCCATATTCACGTGAGCGCCACTGGAGGCAGGCGATGCGGTATGCACTCTGGACCGACCGGCGCACCGAGCCAGATTCACGTGAGCGCCACTTGAGTCGAAGAGACGACTGCCGCCTTCTCAACGGGAGTAGGCGCCGATGAGAAATTGCGTCGTACGATCGCTTACAAGTTGGGATTTGTAATGAAAACTTCAGCGCAAGAAAAAATTTTGCTTTCAAGTCCCGGTTTCAAAAGGAAGACTGTGCACGTTCATCAAAGGCCAGTTTAAGCGTTCAGCGGCTTTCGGCTATGTTATTACGAAAGCAAGACTTGAAAACTCCATGACAGCTCAGCACCCGCAGATGTACAGTCTTTGTCAAAAGTAACCAGGCTGCACGTTTTTTTCTTCCCAGTCGTATATTAAAGCCTCATGCCAGCCCTCAAGCTTTAAATCTCTATATGGTAAGAAAAACTCCTGTTCTCACCTCCAAAGAACTTTTCGATCTTTAGGGAAGCCGTGAAGGCTCTGTTATACGAATGAGAAGCAAACCATGCAACCAGGTTACTTTTGACAAAGGCTATACGTAGCTGGAATCGTGTGAAACAATTTCACCAATGTTTCGTGCGCATGCATGAAATGCAATGTTCTCGATCACTACGTGTCGTTGAAATGAAGTGAGCAAGGTTACAAGCATGCACACAGCCTGCCTTCTCTGCAGGCTGCCTTCAGTACGAAGGCGTTCGCACTAACGTCCACAACAATGTTCTTCTAATACACTGCGGCAGAAACGCGGCTACAATATATTACCGGTGTGAAGATATCAGCTAGTTCTCGCATTGCTTTCCTTCATTGCTGCCTGCGCGGAAATAAACTGGTTGCGTACAGTTCAAAACATTTTCGCCATTTTTTTTTGGAGGGGGGTGGGGGTGGGTGCGTTGGGGGGGTGACAACAGTTCCTGAGCATTTTCTCTCCACAGTAACCAGATGCTAGAAAATCAATAGAATGTGGAAAAGGCACTCGCTGGAGCCCACGTGGCCTGCTGGTCTTTCTGGCTGTTATTTGCGGACGCGTTGCTTTCAGAAATTATTGCTCTCGCTATGGTATTGCGCTACACATCTTTAACGCCCGCTGTAAATCCCTACAATTTGTAAAGGTAGCAATAATGGGCCCTTCCCAGCGACTGACACGGTGAAAAAAAGTATTTCTGCGCCAATGCTTAGAACTTTCAAAAGAACAGGATAATATACGCCGTATATTGTGTTGTAGGTACTTCTAGGTGCAGCTTCGTGGTCGGCAGCAAATAGCAGCAGTTTGCAGAAGTTTCGTCTTCTTTCTACTAGATACCTTTGTCTTGCTTTCATGGTATACTACATTCCGGTGTAGTTCTTGTAGTATGTGAGAGTTCATTGCTGTGGAACGTTCGCTGCCTTCAAGCCTACGTTATTGTCATTTCCCATCATTCAACAACCTGGCAGTTCAATGCCTGGTGGGATGCAGCTGCACAATAGTTCCTTAATAAATGAAAAATTGCCTTTCCAAGTTTGAGCTGCACATCACCTTAACCGGACGATAATATGCCAAGATTCCAAGCCCAGCATTTCGCTTTATTCGCATGCAGGTGGGCGACGACGTGCGGCAGGACATGTTGGCGCTGCAGGTCATCTCGCTCTTCAAGAACGTCTTCTCCATCGCCGGCATCGACGTGTACCTCTTCCCGTACCGCGTGGTGGCCACCTCTCCCGGCTGCGGCGTCATCGAGTGCGTGCCGGACACCACGTCGAGGGACCAGCTGGGCCGCCAGACGGACATCGGCATGTATGAGTACTTCCTCCAGAAGTACGGCGACGAGACCACGCGCGCCTTCCAGGAGGCACGCAGCAACTTCGTCAAGAGCATGGCCGCCTACAGCGTCGCCATGTTCTTGCTGCAGGTGAGTGTACATATCCTGGGTCTCTGTCTCCCGGCCATTCAAGCTGTGCAGGAGCGGACATTAGTGTATAGAGCACGCTGTTTTGTCCTTAGTGGAGTGAGGAGGCTCCAGGCAAAAGCCAAGAAACATTGGGTCCGTGAAAAGGGCGGCTGTGATCGCTACCAGCCTACACATTCCATACTTGTGAATTTCCTTGTAGAATTCGGCAAATATGATCACAAGTCCAATAGCGGACTCCGTTCACTTCTGCACCTGCATATCACTGCAGCAAATGACCTTTTCGATGCTATGGTCGTTGTTGACAGCGTGAAATGTACACTGGAGGAGGAGAGAGAGGCTTTAAATGAATACCGGAGAGCTCTGCATGGTTGTTAGCCTATCATGTTACTTCAGAACTTTGCAGTGATGGGCATTACTAGAGGTATGTCATAAAGCTTTAGCCTCACCTATTCTCATTGACGAGTGGTCCAAAAGTGTGTGGCACACTCTGGCATGGTGGTCTCTCTTTCGCAGTTAGGTGCAGGATAAATGCCAAACCACCCGTGTCTTGTGTAATATAAGTGCATGTTATGAACCCTGTGTAGCGCCTGTGTTGTTCGTTCCCGTGCCCTGCGTTTGCGCTTGCAAGGGATCGGTAGTGCGTGCGGGGTCATTACTACCGCTAATTCTTTCTCAGCACCCTGCCGCTGCCGTCTTTAACGGACGCCAACGGCGTGAGAGGGCGGCCGGGGCGCTCAGGGCGAAGCGTCTCCTTTCTCGGAACGCGGCCGCTCGCGAATGCGCCGAGAAGTACGGGTGTCCCCCTCCCCGCGGTACCGATTCGCGCACGTGCTGGCACGAATATGTATTTGTGTTTGTTTTTATTTTTATTTTGTGGTGGAGAGGGTGATTTACCCTACGGTAGTTGGAGGGCTGGCCATGCTCTCGATTAGCCAATCATATGAAGAGTGTGGAATGGTTGGGTGCTACCGAATGTGGGCCGGGCCTTGAGGTCTTTAAAACCGGGCTCCGGCGCCAGAAAAAGGGTTCTGGGCTAAGGTCAGGTGCTATGCATCTTCGGCTACACCGAGTAGGGGCCTCCAATAGTGTTAGCCAGTTCCACCTTTTTGTTGTTTGTATCTATTGTAAATTGCTGTACATAAACTTCAAGTTTCCCTTCATCCCTGCGTCTCAACTCATCGCAAGACCGTGCGAAGAGCTTCAGTCTTCAGTTAAACAAACCGTCTCTGGCGGGGCACCTCTGGTGCAAGGAAGAAGAACCTGAACTTTACTGCGCTATTCCCTCTTAACAATGTTCAACCAAATAGCCCGTAACAGCATCCTCGTGTAATTTAAGTGCATGTTAAGAACCCTGTGTCGCCCAAGTTAATCGTTGGAAAATTTCGCCAAGGGGCTGAAACACTCGATTCTGGGGGTGCCGGGACCGGAAGGGAAAAGATGAGGATCGGGTTCGTGTTCGTGAATTCAGCTTTGTAGCACCGGTCCAACTTACGGCCTAATCGTACTTAAACACTTACCTTACCTGCATCACATAAGGTATGTTCATTTTTTTTACCATAAGGTGAAAGATCGCCACAACGGCAACCTCCTGTTGGATGACGACGGCCACATCATCCACATCGACTTCGGCTTCCTCTTCGAGAGCTCACCCGGCGGCAACATCGGCTTCGAGCCGGACATCAAGCTCACCGAAGAGATGGTCATGATCATGGGTGGCAAGCAGGAGGCCGAGCCTTTCAAGTGGTTCACCGAGCTCTGTGTGCGCTGCTTCCTGGCCGTGCGACCATACCGCGAGGACGTGGTCACACTTGTCTCGCTGATGCTGGACACCGGGCTGCCCTGCTTCCGAGGACAGACGGTGCGACTCCTGAGGCTCAGGTTCGCGCCCACGGCCACGGAGCGGGAGGCGGCGGCCTTCATGATTAAGATCATAAATGACTCGTACCTCAACATCAGGACGAGGACGTACGACATGATCCAGTACTACCAGAACCAGATCCCGTACTGATCCCCGTACGAGGACGCGACGCCCGACGCCGCAATGCGTTCTGGTGGTGTCTGGTACTGGGGGCGTCGTTGGAGGTCCTTCAAGATCAGGACCAGAGGCCGGAATGAAAATTGCAGTCTGGGACATGCGCTTGTAATCTGCTGACATCGGTGACGTCATCCCACCGTGCTTCAAGCGCTCACGACTTGACAACGTAGACATTGCCCAGGACTTGAGCGAGGGCGTCCATTGGGGCAGTGCGAACGGAACAATCCGGGGTTCCTCGCCGCAGGTCGATGAGACATGCCGCGCGGCCTGCGGCGATTTTTCGTTTAATAAGTATTGAATCCGATATTTTTAATTGAAACTGCCGGAACTACGTCGTTCATAAATTAACGAAATCACAAATATTTTAAGCTAGGAATAAAGGACCGACCTCCGTCGTTCATAAATTGCAAGCATAAAGAATCAGCGTCAAAGTGTGCCGAGGGCAATGGACATGTCTGAAGGCGTTAAGCAAGCAACCGGTTTTAGAAGTTCTCGCGCGTCTCTTGTCTGTGCGTTCTGCTGGGAACTCACCATACGGCAATCGATCTGCTGACAGCATCGCCGGTGGTACGCTTATGAACAGTTCTCTTCCAAAGAGAGCCCACTCGACTGCGGTACTCTGTCGTTCAAATACATTCGTGATGTGATTAAATTCATCACGTTACAACGAGTTACTGTGCCTACGTTTGAACTGTAGTCAGCTGTGATGCTGCATAGTGCCCACTTTTGATGTATGATGTGCTGAAACAAAGCAAATGCTACTTAAGTGTAATCTGTGTGAAACGTTATCTGTGCAACCAATGTCCACCATCATCCTTGCGTGTTTCTGAACAGTCAGCGGTGCAGCGCACCAACTATTCTATGCCGCGTGGTGGAGTATAGAAAATATTCCTAAGAACGGGCAAGCGCAAAATTAACAACACATATTACCGTTGCTTCTGTGCCACAGTGAATTAGAGCATTGCTTTAGAACGCGTGAAATCGCAATTCGAATCCCACTTTTACATAAACACCTTGTCTTTTTTTATTCGAGAAGTCTGCCATAAGGTATAAGTTGAGAAAACGGGGAGTGGAATGTAGGTTACAGAAAGTTAAACCAGTTTCGGCGAGGTAGTCGCATAGGCTGCTGGTGAACTGATTGTCCATAGTCTCGATCTTACACCACGCGAAACATTTCCCACGGGAGGTGCACCACCTTGTAGGTCGCACTCTGAGATGCTTTTGAGCGAAAATTACTGTTCGAGCCACTGAGTATAAACAAAGTTTAACGCTTTTTTTTTATTCGAGAAGCAATTTACGCACCCCGCATGCAGGTTTCATTATAAGGGGCTTTGAAGCAAATCGCCGTTTGAAAAGCTTTCAGACTAGTCAGGAGCCAAGACAAGGACGAGTTTATGCGCTGTGTCGTTAACGGAATTGAAATACGCATCATTATTCGCTGCAGTCTTTGCTACCTATTCCTTGCAGACATCAATAACAACGAGATAAAAGTTGCCCTTTGTACTTATCTGCAAAAGCTGCTCTGTACTTTTCTTGAATCTTTCAGCCTACTCTCCCTTCAGGTCAGTCGATTACGTAACAGCGTTGAAGCGATAAAACACGCACACACTAATATGAACAATCCAATTAAAATATGAGCTTTCATCTTCTTCGTACTACAATTTTGATCCAGGGACCGCCATTTTCGGGAATTGCTTCCGCTCCTAATTACCTCAGTACAGATGCAGTGGAACGCCGAATATCCGGTATAATGCGAGTCAGGCACCTCTTCATGGGAGCGACAGAGGCCGTAGGCTCTGGAACCGTTCGGAGACTTGAAGAGCACATCTGTCGGCTCATCATAGCCCATGTCCCATAGGAGTTCTTGGATCCGGTTTTATTTATTTATTTATTTATTTACTTGCACCTCACAGGCCCCGAAGAGCATTGGGTGAAGGGGGCATATCAAAAAAGTAGTATGCGGAAATAATAAACCATAATAACTTTACATAATAACTGTGCCCTGTCTATTTCTATTTCTGCCACTGTGAAAAGAAAAAGTTGTGGAATGTTTTCTACACAGCATGCCGTTTTTTTTGTTTTTTTTTATTCGGGAAGTCTGCCATGAGGCATAAGTTGAGAAAAGGGGGAATGGAAGGCCGGTTATACAGAAAGTTAAAAGAAGGAGTGTAGACCAGTCTCGGCGAGGTAGTCGCATAGGCTGCCGGCGAAGTGATTGTCCATAGTCCACTTCACATAGTCCCCATCGCGGTTCCACCACAGGCCGACCACCCTGAGGAGCCGTTCTCTAATAGGGGCCGTCGCTGGGCAAGTCCACAACAGGTGCCGCACATCACAAATGTCCGGTGCAGTGAGGGCACCTGTCAGTTACTGGCAGATATTTATCACCCCACCGATAACGGACATATGGGGTCAGGGCCGCCCCTGCCCGAATCCGGCGCACTGATACCTCCTCCTGCCGAGTAAGACTAAGGGGGAGAGGGTGCGAACACGGACGAATTAGAGCGCGTGTTCGCTGGCGCAGAGCTTGTCCAACTGCTCGGCACTTCAGAAAATAGAATCTTTGGAGCAGTTGCTGTCGACAATGCCTGCATGTTCCTCGCGCTTGATCCCACAAGTATAGACACAGACGAAACAGGAAGACATTTGCGCACCCATGTCCAACATTGTCGGATAAAAAATTTGAATATTGAAAAATTGTAAGATACCCTGGAAAGAAAAATGTAACGTTAAGGTGTAACGAAATGGTGTAACGTTAAGAGATCGGAAACTGGCGGAGTGGGTAAGGGAACAAACTCCGGTTAATGACATCCTAGTCGAAATCAAGAGGAAGAAGTGGGCTTGGGCAGGGCATGTAATGCGAAGGCAACGTAACCGCTGGTCCTTAAGGGCAACGGAGTGGATTCCAAGGGAAGGCAAAGGTACCGTGGGGCGGCAGAAAGTTAGGTGGGCGGATGAGATTAAAGTTTGCGGAGATACGGTGGCTGCAACTGGCGAAGAACAGGGTTAATTGAAGAGACATGGGAGAGGCCTTTGCTTTGCAGTGGGCGTAGTCAGGCTGATGACGATGATGATGATGATGCTACGGAAATATTAAATACGATGGTTCATTCTTCTGATGTATGACAAAATCTTTCTTTTAACGGGTTTCCGTCGATCAAATCGAGCAGTTGAGACTACCATAGAAAAGCACTGAGGAATGCTTTTGACGGTAGCAAAAACGTTAATCACAAAAAAAAAAATGCAACACTGCCGTCGGGTGGTCTGCGAATATATCGATTGTTATACTCAAATCTTACATTTATGAAAAAATTGCTTTCATACACTGTTTCACGCTCAAATATGCTTTTGTCCAGAATTGCTGGGCATGAATGTAAAACATCGCAAACAGGTTTACATCACTCTTCTTCTGCATTCGAACAAATCCCTCGCGTAGCGTAACGGAAATAGGAATGCTTGGGTGCCTCGACGCGGAAACACACAGGCGCTTATTACGTGCACATGAAGCTAATATTTAGCTTCTTTTACATCGAGTGCTGAGCATGCATGTGCATTTGCATCTAAGCAAATGCACATAAGCACAAGTGCTCTTGAGCGGGTTTCGGCAGTCATTCAGTCCGTGAGAGAGAAATAATAATAAAAAATAGCAATATTTGGCAGCGTAAACACACAGTTACGGCTAGGACTAGTTCCGTTGCTCGACAAGGCAAAGCAAACAATTCTTTATTTATTAGTACCTCAAAGGCCCACTACGGGCATTAGATGAGGAGTGGGCTAACATATGTTTTAATTAAATCAGTGATGAATGATTTGAAGGATTCCAGGCCAGGGTGGATGAAAGCTTCAGCGTGCAGGTAGTTCCATTCTCTTGCGAGGTGGGCGAAGAATGATTTCAGATGCGCAGAAGTGGATGCTCGAGGTGTACGAACAGCTTTCGGATGACTACTGTTACTATATTGTCTACAAATTTATGCGTAATAACAAGAGCTTAACAATGAGATAAGACACTGGAACGAAAACAGGGACGCTATAAACCTCCGCAAAATATCAATTTATGGAAACGGAAAGGCAAAGAAAGCAAGAAAATCAAAGAGGATGCCCAGCAAGTCAATATCAATGAATGCGATTTAATACCAGGATCTGATTCCTTACTTTACCGACTGAGAATCACCTGGGTCACTTCTCTGCATAGCAACTAAGTTTAAGGACAGTGCGACGTAGTAACCACTGATATTTTACCTAAATGCCGCATGAACCCTTTTTCTGCCTTAAGTTTCCGCCTTCTTCAGTTTGGGGCTCTGACATTCTTTATTTAAAATGTGCTTTAGAAGACGTGCCTAGTTTCAGTCACTTGACTCGAGAATTATCTTTACATTCAGTATCGAGTCACCAGTTGCTGACCATCCTCTTCATCAATGCCGTACCAATAAATACCAACTTCGCGCTGTCGTATCTTCTATAAGAATGCAGTCGTAAGCGTGTTGTAATCTATTCATTACTATTATCAGCAGCAGCAACCTAACTACGTTCACTGCGCACAAAAGCGTCTCCAAGTGACGTCAAATTAAATCTGTTTCCCGCCACTTCCAGCCTTCTTATCCCAGCAGATTTCCTAATTACCTCCGTCCACCAGACTCTCTGCCGCCCCTGCTGCTCCTTCACAAATTCCCCCGGAATCCACTCCAGTATCCTTAACGGCAATCGGTTTTCTTTTCCCTGCACCATATTCTTCGCTGTAATTCATTTCATCTCGTTTATTTCTGCTGTAATTGCTATAATATGACTAACGCAAGTTTGCCCTGTAATCCAGTCCTGTATTTAAACAGTAGGATCACCAACTGTCCGCGGGGAGCTAGGTATCATTACCAGCATTTCCACTGGAAGTAAAGTTATGGTAATAAGCTTGAAAGGCGGGGACATGATAGGGTAGATTCACCATGACTGATGCCAACTTACTCATATATCTATCCTTCTGAAGTTAAGTTACTCTGTCTTTCTTACCGTCCTCTAATCCACGGTACTCAATTTCCACCTGTTAACAATCATTACACCGCCAGTATCAGTGCCCCAACTTTGTTTCTCATCTTCTTCGTTGTTCGCGGAAGAATGCGCTCTTATCTTTGAATGTTGAGCCCCAAAACTACAATCACATGACGAAGTTCACTGATTGTTACCGTTCCGTGCCATCGCCCGACACGCCGCCGGTTGGTTTGCCTTATCCACCACAGGAGGGGACATCACCCCTTGACCTTTGAGGAGCTCAATCGGCCCACTTGGAAAGGTGCCCCATCAGAGGTCAGCACCCCCGCGCCCACGGGGAGTGCATCAGTGACGTCAGCGACATATGGCGACCATTGACGAGAGATCACCCCCCCCCCCCCCCCCTACCTCCCGATCCGTGGCCAATTCGAGGAAGCAGCAAGTGGTGCCGCGGGATCACATTCTGCGAAGCTCGCAACAAACAAACAACCCCGGCTTTAGTTGGAGCAGCAACGCGGCCGCCTCGACTGCCTGCCTCTTCTTAACTCAAGCTTACTCCGGTTCCTTTTTGTCGACGGGGTCTTCGCTGCTCTGAGCAACCGTGGCTAGAGTCAGCGATGAAGAAAAGAGTAGCGGAAAAAATGCCTTCAAGGGACGTCGTTCGGAAGGCGGTCACCCTTTGCCCCCCTCCGGAGCCCTTTCTTTGAGACCTTTCCTGGAGAAAGGGTCCCTCTCCGTGGGAGAGCACAGACATCGCAGACGCTGTGTGATGCATAAGAGAACGACACTGTGTCCTCTTGCGGTTCGCCGCCCTCTTGTTCATACCGAGGAGTTCCATGGGGTATCATACACATAAAAACATGTGATTTCTTTCTTCCATTGCGATTTCTCTCGGATTAAGCACAGTGCGGTGCCTTCGTTTAGACTTGGCCCGGTTAACACAAGTCCTGTGTGTTGCATCACAAATGCAGGGCAATGGCACCCTGAAGGAGTTTGATAGTTTACAAACACATTACACGCTGTTGCTACACACTTTTTCTGCGTTTGCTTTTACCTATCATAGGACAATTTTTCATGCATCCGATCACTATCTTGATGCTGCACAATCTTGATGCTACCATGCCATTTCTTTTTTACCATTTTTCTTTTTTTTTCATTATTATTATTGTTGTTAGTAATATTATTAGTTTTTATCGAACACAAAATAAAACGAGGAAAAAACTTGTTGCTAACCCGGCACCTGCTACCGAAGCTTGAAGCGTCTGCGGTGCTACTAGCGGAAATAAAAGAGACAGGGAGAAGGAAGAAAGAGGAGAGAGATAGAATGAAATGACAGAAGCCTTTTTCCCCTAAAAAAAAAAACCACTTTGGTACTTTCGAGATTGTGTGCTACTGATTACTTTCTCATGCCTAATACATCTCAATGTTATTTCTTGTCCAAGGCCCTTTTTTTATCGGCTTCTTGGGTGAGCATTTAAACCATAATTCCGCGTCATTTACTGTTTATTTTTCAGTTCTTACCAAGCGCTCCTTTTACGTGTGCACCTCCTGGAGTACTGATACATATAAGTGTTCTTGGCGTTTTTTGTTTTTAGTTTTTATTCACCCTCCTGTCCTCGTGATACCGCGGTATATACATATACCAAATGAATAATAAAATGACGTGATTTTGAGTGCTTCGCCTCCATTCAAATGCGACCACATAGCGATCTAAGCCTCGCGAGAATAGGGTACAAGGCTAAAATCTGTCGTAAATAGGCGATGGAGGTGCTCACAATGCAAAGAATAAAAATAGACACTGCAGTGATGGAATCGGCGTCCGATCTGTTTCATTTACAAATTTCCACCCGGTACTTGCCTCTGCACTGTATTACATTACAGGCTCTTCGAGGGTCCGTAACGTTCCCTCTTCTTGATATAAAAAATGTTCTGAGAGATCAAAATACATCGCAGAATGGTAAACACTTACGTTTACCTTCTTAATCGCACAAAATGCTACAAGTTGATCACATTTCGCTCCTTCCTTTATCTCATTTTACTGGAATTTGTTTATTACCTCTACATTGAGCAATTGACAGCCCAACACCTTTATAGTGTGGGTTGGACTTTTGTAACGAAGAACACGGCGAGATTACGTGAAACGAACTACATCACCGCACATCGACCAGGCACCAGAAATTCAGGAAGCCAACATGCTGTTACTGAAGCTCTGTATTCTAAATACATGTCAGGTGCCCTCTTTATTTACGCAGAAAAGGCGATGCGCAGAGTTCATGTAAGCAGACGTTTCCGAGTTAGCCAAGCTGTCAAGTGCTTCTAGATTTTGGTACCTAAACTGATGGCTCCAGCTCCTACTCTGGTCACTTTTATCCAGTCATCAGAAACCCACCTCAGAGTGTGGTCGTAATGGGCCAGCATCCCTTGCCATCCAACTCCCAGATCGTGGCTTCGCTACACTACCCACCCTAACGTGGGGACGTTCTGTGGGCTCCTTCTGACGTCATGCTGATCAGATCGGCAAGCCACCTGTAGATGTGAACAGAAGGGACCCAGTCGAAACAAAGCGAAAAGGAATAAAACAGGTGAACATGTCACGTTTCGACAGCGTTCTCTTCCCCATTTACCTTTGCCTTTACTTCACTCCGCCGTGGTCGTGCTTCACCCCCTCTCACCCAATTCTTTCCTTTTTGTTTGGGTGCTTTCTACATGGCGTCTTTGTTTGATGCCTCTTTGTAAATAACCGCGGACAACCCGTGGCTCCCCCCTTCGGCAGAAGCCAGAACAATGGCGCCATTCGAGTCCGCCTTCGAGGGCCAGATACGTTGCATGCTTCACATCGATGGAGCGAGAGCAAGGGACCCCTGGCGACCCCAAGCGCCCCGCGCCATTGATGGAATCTCGCCCTCGACTGCACAACACTCCCCGCATTCTCCGATCACCGACCACCTTTCAAGCCTTCTGCCGCAAGCTACACGGCCTCCTTTTCAACGCGACAAAACTGCAGAAAGAGCACGCCGGGGAATGTCGCCTCCAGCTGAAGAAAAAAGACCGTCCGTCGCCGTATTCTCTCTCCAAGCCACGTAACGTCGATGAAAATACATACGCAAGAGGGGGCGACTGCTTCGTCAACGTCACAACTGGAGGAGTACAAGCATTTGCATAGATTATTCCCTTACCCCCTGCCACGACGCCATGCGGCCGCCACTCGACGCGGAACATTGAAAGATTCCACCTTTCTTTTTACGCCTTTTCTTTTTTCCTGCTGGAGTTCAGTGTCTCGCATTGTAGGGGGCGCGCTTTTCAACTGGTGAAAGCAACGCGAGTCGATGCTCCGATGAGAAACAACCCGGCAGGCTCGTTCCGCGCCGTGTGGAAAGAACGCCGCGTTGCCAGAACAGGCGGACCATTCACTGCGCACCTCGCGAAAGCACGCGGTCGAATAGTGCTTCGTGGAAATAAAAAAAAAGTGGAGGGGAAATTCACCCGCCCTTGGTCCGTCCCGATCTACCTTACTGCCCGCGCCGATCGGAGCCATCGGCGTCGCTGAGGACACTACATCACGAGGGGACGCCGCCTCTCCCTATGGCGCCCAACGTGCGGAAGCGTGAAGCCGTTAATGACGATGGCGATTGGGCTCGGGGAAGAACGCGCCTTCCCGAAACGACCTTCGTGGATTCAGCGCTCAGGCTATGTGCTCCTGCTGAGTCGATCTATGGGAAGAGAGGCCATGATCCTGGTTTATGAGCTCAGCACGAGCGCCGTACATCACGATCGACTGGCTTCGCGAGCGCTTGGGAAGTGGCCGAGGCGTGAAGCCCTTAGGGGTGCTAGAGATTATCTGAACGATACTTAGTGGGACTTGAGAATGGAAGTGCCGACGGGGCTACTGGCTTGGAATTGAAAACGTGCTTGCTAAAAAGAGGAGGTCTGGGAAGAGGTTCAAGTGTGGAAGAATATTGATATGATTACATTCACTATAAGCGTCTCAAGACAGGACTGATTGTGTGCCTTCCGTGTCCTCGTTTCTTGCGCCAGTACCAGTTTTGTTCTTTCAACATGAACCAACTCGCCCAGACTAGAGTTTTACAGGCGTCTGTTCGGCATTAGAGCATTCCCTGTTAGATTTTGGAATACAGCACCCCGAATAATTTTTTTTTCCGCGCATACTTCAGTTTTTCTCAGTGACCTCGTTACACCGTTTTGTCGAGTGTATGTACTGTTTTGACCGTACTATGCAGTGTTCCAGCGTAACTTTACTTTTCTATGTGGCAAAAAATGCAGAATCTTTTTAGGGGAATTCATCTGTTGAGCCATCTCTCAGTGTACTAGTGGAAACACCTTCTACTTGAAATCCACGCAGAGTAAAACTATTTTATGATACTGTGTCGTTATTACATTGACCATTTTGCTTTCAGTGTGCGGTGTTTCATATCTTGCATGTAATTTATGATCCTAATTCTACAAATTGTGTACTTAACATTGTTATATATGTATTTTCAAACACAGTAAGTATTCTGTGTTGCCTCTTCAATTGCTTGTACATATCCTTAGACACGTCCTGTAATAATGTGACCAGTCGATTGTGCCGCTCTGTCTCTGGTATAAATCTTTGTTACAAATACTATAAAAAAGAATTTTCTTGTACCCACCCCTTTTAAAATCACTCTGGGGATTGACAGTATATTTAAATCAACAAATAAATAAATAAAAATCTCTTAACGGCTGTCTATTTGCGCGTTAAGCGAGGAGCAGTATGTGGCACGTTTTTTCGACTTCGAATCCAAATCTCTTAGCAATGATTGCATCTTTCGTCACCGGACAAGCGGCAGCAAAGCCACGAAATGACGAACTATCTGATTTTGATAACAAAAAAAAATTATATCTTTATCTTCGGCGTCCCTTTAAACTTATCCGTTGCACATGAAGAGCCCTCCAAGCAACTAAGCTAACCGTACACTTCCCTGTACACATCGTCCCGCCCGCAGGGACAAAAGAAGATCAAAACAAATGTGCGCTTCCTAAGCACTTCAAACACTCGCAGGTTGGACCGGCAGCGGGGATTCCCCTTCTGGCACGCGTCTTGTGGTCCGGCCACACGCTTCGCGCGGTCAGAGACCTCGCAGTTTAAAGAGCTGCACTACCAGCGACGGAACCTGGGGGTCACCACCGGCACTGGTCGGGGTGAGGCGATCACCTGCCCGGCCAATTAGCTAAGCCCGGCCGGCAGCGCGATGTGCTCTAGCATCGGTGCTGCTATACTATAACCTCCTGCACCGGACGGGACCGTTGGCGTTTTGACGCTGCTGTGCGGCCGAGTAAAGCGAATAACTACAAGACTGTGCGAAGGCAACCGGAGAGAGGGAGAGTGGGGGAGTGGATCAATTCCTCCTCTCGCATCGAACCAACACCTGCGTCCTCCCTCCGTATCGGCGCGTCGACGGCGGTCATACTCTGACCCCGATGAAAGGTGGTACGGCGACGCTGCATTTAAAAAACGCCGAGTGCTGTCGTCGTTCTTGTTTCTCCTTCCCTGCCTCTTCCCTTTCTCAACTGAACGTTTCGGTCGTTGCCTTGGAAGTCCTTCAGGCCGAAGTGATGGAGTCTCGTGACAGTTTCTCCAGGACGCGTTGTTTATTTATTTATTTGTTTATTAATGGTAGAACAATTTATGGCTCGGTCGCGTCAGAAAAAAGTGTCCGCAAATTTGTCCGCACGATTACGTCGTTCTCTTAAGTTGAATGTGTGAAAGTGTGATAGTATGTGACAGTGTGTGATAAAATGTTGCCATGGGAAAAATATGGTTTATTAGGTGCAATTAGTTCATTAATTAAACTCGAAATATACACCTAGATGTCAAAATAGCCACGGACGTCGATGTAGTGCATGGACGGCAGAATAGCCACGGACGTAGATATAGTATGTGGACGTTTTGCCTTCGCATTGCTCCAATGCGTGTCGCCGCAGAAATCTCAAGCTGTTTATTTATTTATTTATTTCATTTAAGGCCAACAGCGAAGTGAGGGTATAAATATGCGGATGCATTACAAAACATTTCATAATGAAGCATAACATGCTGAGCATAAGACATGCCTTTTAAATATTAATCCTAATTAGACGTATTAAGCACGATGTCATAAAACTACAGGTGGCGGATATTCAAAATATCGGATGCAATCGGATATTCAAATACCCACTATTCAAAAGTGCAGATGCATTCAGCTCATATTCGATTGTGAAAATGCGTATTCCAAAATTTACGAGTGTTTATAATCGGACGCTTCGCAACTGCTGTGAAGCTCCGCAAGCAGGCTTTCCCACATACCACGTCTGATGAAAATAAAATGGCCGGCCACCCGCTTTCAACAGATTACGTGAAAGCTCGAGATTTTGTTCTTTAAACCTTCTATAATGTGCTACGTACCTAACGGACACACCACTCGCACTTGTCCTGCAGCCTTCAAAACTCTTCTAGCGAGAGTTTCGCCATCTCGTTTTGGTAATCTGGGATATAAGGTAAAGCCAACTGCGAAGTTTTGAGTGAGTGTCCAGCAGTAAGGAAGGCCGAGTCCCCCGTATTCACAAACCACACTTGCCCTTATCTTTAGCGCCCCCTCACTTTTCTGCTCCTTAACGCGTTTCAGAAACAGACCTTACCCTTAACGGTCCCCTTTAGCCCAACTTAAAATTCAGGTAAAGGGAGCCATTTAAGGTGCCAACCCAGGCACCTTAAACTGCTCCTTACCACAATTCAACATGGCGGCGTGCTACGATGACGACTTCAGTGATGCTGAATTCCAATGGCAGATCGAGACCGCTCCGTCGGATCGCGTACGGAGCGCGTCGGAGCGCGTAGATTTGCCACCTCCCATTTTGCGATTGGAATGCCAGTGCTCCCTCGGGAGCGCGATGCCAGCGCCGCAGCGGCGAGCCGCGGAAACTAGGCGCGCCGCCGGAGCGGACGCCCTGCTAGCTTCGTGTTCGAGTGCGACAGGAGTTGCGCGAGGCGCGATCTCCGCGTTGACAGACGCCGTCTCGGCGAAACAAAAAGGAGGTAGTACGAAGGCCGTAATGTAAAACCAAAACCAAAGCGTATGTACAGGATGGTCCACTCTCCGTGAACACGCGAGTATGCGGCCGCGGTCTTCGGAGAGCCAGTGAGTCTGTCCCTACCGTTCACGAAAGAAGTGGCGGACGACGCGCAGGCAAGTTGCTCGCTGCTCGATTTTCCAGCCTTGCGACTGCGAGACGCAAGCCGCTGAACCAATCAGCGAGACAGTCGAGCTTTCGGCAACGACGCCGCCCGCGGACACGCCGAGCGACGAACTGCCGAGCGACGAACTGCGCTGCCCCCCGGCAAACGTTTCTCCCTGGCTGCCGTAGTCGTCGCTAAGCCTAACTGTTTTTCATCGATGCCGCAGCTGAGGGCGCTTCGGAATTGGTCAGCGTCCTGAGACCTTGTAAACGTGTCCCAGCCGACAGTTTCCCGGATTGTAACTCGATTGTTGAACATGATTGTCGAACCGACGTCGAGAAGCAAACACTCGCAAAAGAGGCGGGCGACGTGAAATCAACAAGCACATTATTGTGACGGCTACACTACAGGGTGGCCTGCAAAAGAAGAAAAAATGTCAAAATTGGAAAATTGTTTGCCTAAAATCTCTGATGCTTACTTGCAAGCGTGCTAGGAGAAATTTTTATTCACTTTTTGTCGTAGGAATAAATTATACGTGTATCTCCAGATGATTCCAACATAAAAACGCGAGTAGCCTCGCTCCCATATCACCAACATTTTCGGATAGGAGCCCCTTTTCGTAAGGCGCCCTTAAAATCGCGTAAGGTTGGTTTTTGAGGCTGACTTCAGCCTTATCTTACGTTTCAACTTAGGCCGTCCTTGCCGAAGGCCCACTTAACGCTTTAAGGAAAGGAACATTTGTGAATACGGGGGGAAGTGTCACCGGCAGGGCAAGCGACCGTGTAAAAAAAATGGCTGAGGCTTAGCTAAGGTTAAGCCTAGTCAGATGCGAAGCATATTGATGGCTAGGCTTAGTAAAGTTCCTCGCTTTGTTCTTCAGTTGTTGTAGAACGTTGTCGCCGAGCCGCATATTGAGCACGCCGCTTAGCCAGACGTTCATCCCGCTCTTCATCGGTCTGTGTGACACGCTGAAGCTTTCGCTTCTCGTTCAAATCAGCCCTGCTTCTAGGCGGCATCCCGACACCTGGCCGCCTCGTAAGCGCCCGGAGAGCGAGGCAAGCTCAGCTTTATACCGCTGCTGTAGCGTCACGTGGTCAGCTGCAGCGCCTCTGATGTGGAGCCTCCACCGCCGCGGCCGACCGCGCGAGCCGGCAGCCCATCTTTCCTCTGCTGTGACGTCATGTTGTCACGTGGTCAGCCGCCGCGCCTCTGATGTGGAGCCTCCACTGCAGCGGCCGACCGCGCGAGCCGGCAGCCCATCTCTCCTCTGCTGTGACGTCATGTTGTCACGTGGTGTCACGTGGTCACGCTAAAGGTCAATGGTAGCTCCACCGCCGCGCTCGACGGGCTGTAGTGTAGCTCTAGTAATATGCTTCGCATAAAATCTCGCACACCGCATGGTGCACTGTAGCCCTCGCAACTATGAGATACGCGTAAAGGAAAGGGTGACGACATCAGAAGGGCCCCTGTCGCAAGGCCAAAGGTAGCCTGGCCAACCGCCAGCCGCCAACCGTACCGACAAAGCTGCGCGCAGCTTTAGGATGGCCGCGCGTCGCTGGCAATTTCTTTTTCTTTTTAGATGCAGCCTCGTCGATCCGACGTCATTGTACCTTGCCCTCGCAGAGAGCACACAGAAACTGCGCGCTCGTCACATACTCCCAACGTTTGGCTGGTGAAACCTCCCCACACGGTTTTACCACATTTTCGAATTTTAGTCCACTTCTTTTCTTTTTGCAGGGGGGGGGGGGGGGGTGACAACTCGATCTTCAGGTAATTTTGCCACTTTTGTTGGTGCCTTCATTAGCTAGTTAAGGAGGTTCTGCGACCTGTGCGGGTATTTTTATCAGCTGTAGTCATGTACCAGGTCATGCTTTTTCTTTAGTCACTATGTTCGCATGACCGCATTATAGCTTGCATACTACCATGCTGTCCAGTAAAGCAACACACTTCTCTGTACAAGTCCTTGTTTTACATGGGGCTGTATTAAGAGTAGTTTGATTTAATTTAACTTCATCGCCCCGGCTCTTAATCTAAAGCAGACGAAGGCTTCTTATACTTGTGTTGAATCAACGCTCTGTAGTGCGCATGGTAAAACCTACGCAGCGAACGCACCACCGTGACCGATAAGTCCGTCACACAAGGTGCTGTTCGCCACTCCATCGCTGGCGAAATCATGTCCAGCTTTGTCGGGCAAAAGTTTTGAAAATTCAAAAATTGTAAGACCCTATTATGGAAATATTGAAGGTAATGGTCAAATATTCTTATAAGTAACCAAATCTTTTTTTTAAGTGTATCCATCGATCGCATCGAACAGTTAACATTGCCGCGGAAAATCAATGGGTAACTCATTTGACGATAGCAAAAAAATTAATAGAAAAGATACAAGACTGCCGCCAGGTGATCTGCGGATGTATTGACTGTTATAGTGAAATGTTACATTATGTGAAAAAAAAAATGCATTCATATACGGTTTCCCTATAAAAAATTCTTTGTCCAGAATTGCTGGGTATGTTAGTACACTCGTCGCCGGAACAAGTCAATCTTAGCCCCACTATTCCTTCAGCAAACGTCTTGTCTCTCTTTGCTTTTCACTTTCTCCTAAAAAAAAAAAAAAGCAGCGTTCGAATCGACCCCCTCGGAGTCAAGACACTAAAGGTGCCCATACGTGCCTGCCGTACTCGGCAACATCGACTGCGCGGAACCAGCGAAGCGTGTAGAAGTCATAGCCCCGCGATAGGTCTATGCGCCCGCTTATGTGTCGCCAGGAAGCCCGTTCTGCGGCAGAATACCAATCAAGCCTCACGGCGCCGATTAAGCCCATCTGCTCGGTCTTCGTTCGAACGCTTGCAAAGGTGCAACGCGGGGCGGGCGGCCGTAGACCCTGCCTCTCTGCATAGTATGCGTATACTATAAGTGAATGGACGCCGATGCAAGCGGCGCCGTGGGCAGGACGATGGCCCGCTGACACAGAATGCTCTTGCTCCTGCTGCCCGAGCACCAGAAGGCCTCCGAGGAACGGAGGCAGGAAAACGCTGCAGCCGGCCACAGCGGTTCCTCCCGGAGAGGGCCTTCCCACTGCCCCCCCCCCCCCCCCCCTCTTACTATTCCGTTCTTCCGACGCTCGGAACAACACCTGCTTGGCGCAACACGCGAACGCCGATACGAGAGTGCATCGGCCGTCCTCCCCCGTAGAACGGAGGTCGGGAGATCGGCGATGCGGCACGTGATGATCGACTGTGTGTTGTCAGAAGCGAAAGTGTGTCCGCGTTTCTGTTTGTTGGAATGAATGAATGAATGAATGAATGAATGAATGAATGAATGAATGAATGAATGAGCCTGTCTGGCTCTATATCTATCTATCTATCTATCTATCTATCTATCTATCTATCTATCTATCTATCTATCTATCTATCTATCTATCTATCTATCTATCTATCTATCTATCTATCTATCTATCTATCTATCTATCTATCTATCTATCTATCTATCTATCTATCTATCTATCTATCTATCTATCTATCTATCTATCTATCTATCTATCTATCTATCTATCTATCTATCTATCTATCTATCTATCTATCTATCTATCTATCTATCTATCTATCTATCTATCTATCTATCTATCTATCGGATCGTCAATCCTTCCATCCTTTTATCCATCACTCCATCTGTCCGTCCGTCCGTCCGTCCGTCCGTCTGTCTGTCTGTCTGTCTGTCTGTCTGTCTGTCTGTCTGTCTGTCTGTCTGTCTGTCTGTCTGTCTGTCTGTCTGTCTGTCTGTCTGTCTGTCTGTCTGTCTGTCTGTCTGTCTGTCTGTCTGTCTGCCTGGCTGTCTGTCTGTCTGTCTGTCTATCTATCTATCTATCTGCCTGGCTGTCTAGCTGTCTATCCGTCTTTGAGTCTATCCGTCCGTCTGCCTGCCTGCCTGTCTGTCTGTGAATGTGCCAATTAGATATAAAATAAAACACTTGAAGGCGTATCTTCGGACAGCACTACGATAAAATGAAAGCATTGCAATCTCAGCCTGCGTTCATGCGGGCTTAGTTTTACAAGCGTTGCTACGCGCGCTTCGCTGCTGCCGTTTACTGCGCTTAGAAACGCCAGCTGCTGGCCGAGATGTTTCCAGACTAATATTCTACCGTCAGCTATTTTCCACCATTCGTCCAAATCTCAGAATCTCCACGGAAGTGTGACCGCCGCGACCCTTTGTCGCACCTTGTTCTAGCCATTTGTCGCACTGCCTTCTTGCTTCAAACGCCGCTACGTGCAGTTTCTCCAGAATGATCCAAGCTTGCTCCATCTCGAAATTGTTCAGAATAGTTTTACTCGGTTCATTCTTCATGACTACTATCGGGCTGCTAGTGTACCTACCATGAAACAAACCCTAAGTCTACCGTCAATTGCCTCTCGCCGCTATACTTCTCGCCTCTGCCTTTTTTCACAAAATATGCTTAAATAACACCCACCTGAGCAATGAACTAATCTCTAATCCATCCTATCACTCTGCCCGCGTTTACCACGCTCACAAAGTTGAAATTATTTCTTGTCGCACTGATTCCTGTTCCCACAGTTTTATTCCACGCACATCACAAGATTGAAACCGTCTTTCCAAATTTATCGCCGCCATTGAAGACTACCAATGTTTTAAAAATGGACTAGCTAGCATTGTATAAGCCTAATAAATTGTATTGTTTTATTTTGCATTGGTTTAATGTTTTTTTTTTCGTTTAATTACACCCCTCTGTAATGTCAAATGGCCCTGAGGGTACTAATAAATTAAATGAAATGCACAAAGCGCTGGGAATTATCCTTTTTGTTGTTATACCCACCAACAATACGAAGCTTTTTTGAGACTGCACTCAAGCTCCGACTGGAAGCTGAATAATTAGTCATAAACTTAACGCAAACACCACGCGCGAACAATGCTCCTTTCCAGGCCGGTCTTCGAATCGGCCATCGCGCCCTGTTCGCTCCCTCGTGGTCCGCCTTCCGGCCCTGCTCGCGAAATCTGCGCTTTAACACCTGCTCTGGCCTTCGGGCAGTGGGGACGGCAGCCTTCGTCTTAACCTAAACGTCCTCTCTGCGTTTTGTGTTCTTATCACTCAGCTGGCGGCGGGGAGCATTGAATGAAGTGTCCGCGTATGTGAGCTGAGTATCAATTAGACCCTTGTGAAGTACAAATCGATCGCCCTTACCCAGAAAGACTGCCTTTTATTCGCTATTTTTTTTCTTTCTAGGAAACACATTCCTCGGCATCTGTAGCCATTTGTATCCTGCTTCGAGAGACCAGGAAAAGCGCTGCGAGACGGCATCACCTGAACTTTCTGATGCATGCGATTGATATGAAAATTAAGTTTTGAATAATTCAGTTTCTTTTTTATCTTTTATTTTCAGTTTCTTTCTTGTGCGCCGTAATCACAGATCTAATGGAGAATCATGCATTATACTCTGCTGAGGAAACGTGTGCTTTCATGCATTACACGTCCTAAGATTCTCTTGTTTTCCATGGACGATAACGCCAGCAGGTGAGGTTACAAAGAATGCGTTTGTGCCAAAGCAAGAATTCATTAGCCTCACTGACTTGGACGTAGCAAATGCGGGTGCGTTCTCAAGATTCATGATCTTTTGAGATTGTTTTTAAGGCTTTAAAAAATCGCGAATTTACTCCAGGAAGGTATGTTTTCTGAGAGAAGCCTGAACAGCACGAATACCAACTGAACAAATTAAACTCTGACCAGTTCAACAAATGTCCAGTCCTCAGTGATCCGCCGCTTTTATAGAAGTGTTGCTTGCTACCTTTCTGTTAGAGCAGTTAGTTTTTGCAACCAGTGCGGTTCTAAAGCAGCTGGTTTCACGGAAGCTAATTAATAAGCCAAACAGCCTTCGCGGTTGGCACGGTTGTAGTCATTTAAACAGTTAGTGATGCTACAAATAGGATTTTCAATTGCGCCGAGCGTATTGCAAAGTATATAACTATATACTATGCAGAACCAACTAGCCCGACAACACGCTCTTCTGAACTGTATTGCAAAGTTACCTAAACTTTCAGTTAAGTCGCAGAACTTACTACGTTGCATTTCCAGTCTGTTTTGTCGCTTACCTTCGAAAATTTGGATCCCCGACATCGCACTTGCAGTATGAACAGAAAATGGTTTCCCCGGGTTTCCCCAAGTGGATTCGACCCAAGCATCGCATGGTCTCATTCTCGCATGGTCATTTTCTTATCTTTTCACGCAGCGCGTATTCGATTTTTATTGCGAGTAATAACATTCATTCGCAATTGCGGCAGTTCTCCCCCCCCCCCCCCCCCCTTATTTACTGTGTTGTTAGCATTTGCATCGCAGTCCAACTCATACGACTGCGTTGACCACGCTCAAATAAAACAACAAATCCACCTATTTCCTGCCAGCCGACAGTTTTATGCTGCTTAAAATCATTCCTAGAACTGCGCAGATCAGAACAGCGTTTTGCCGCGAACATTCGCATATTAAATTCTGCAGAGACGATCTCAAACGAAACAGACCTTTGTGTTCAGTTTGTCCTCAACTAATACCTATTGCGCCTGTGTTATTGTAATCAATGTACGATCTAAACACTCTCTTGTCTCTTATCGCTTATGTTTCACAACGGTGAAGCTCACTGGGCGGTATATTCCCACAAATAAAAAGTTACAGTAAGGGCACAGATACTGTAATTCTTCTAGGTTGGTCAAGTTGTTACTATTTGTTTTATGGGACTTCAAACTGATACTTAGCAAAAAAAATGTTCTTTTCAGGTTTGCGCAAGGGCAAACAGCCGAAAGCAAGATTTTTGATTCCATTAAAATGTATCTTCTAGTGCCTCAGATCACAAAGCTATCACCTGATGAAATAAAACTAGTTTATAAGATCATTCCTGTATGGTGTCTCAGTGGCTATGGCATCGGGAATGCTGATAACGAGGTCGCGAGTTCGGCCTCGACGGCGGCATCTGCACTCACAGGCAAGCGAAATGCAAAATCTCACACGCAGAGAAGGTTTTGAGCCGCGTTAAAGAATCCCAAGCGGTCGAAATTAACTCAGAAACTTTCGCATTATGAACACTGACCGCTAAGTATAGTGGGACGCGGTCAGTACAACGCTAGTGTTAAAACTGTATAACGATCCAGCTGTGCTGTATACATGTTCGTCGTAAACCTAGTAGCGGATATTATCGTACAAGAAACGACAGCGGCACACGTACAGCATCAGCATGCACGTCCAAACCTGCAGCTGATTCAAATCCGGCGCTTCTGGAGGAGTCGCGTGCCACCTGCCCGGGACCTGAGCCATCGCATACTCGAATACAGTGACCCCTTTCCTTCCGCCCTCCCCTTCTTCTACTTCCGCAGGTTTTGTTTCTATTCACCCATAACACAGCAGCAAGGCCCGAAGTTACGGATAGTTCAGAGGACACATTGGCTGCGCTAGAGGGGATGAGAGGGGGGGGGGGGGGGGGGGGGGGGTATGCATCAGAGCTACAACTCCGCCGGGTGCGTCGTCGCCAGCGAAGAACAGCCGGCGACGCCGAGAAAAGGACCGGTGAGATTCACGGATCGCCGATCGGCGCAGGTGTTTAAAGGGAACGAGCCCAACGACGCCACCTCGAGAACGAAGGGGAGCACGTGCCAACGGTCGAAGCACTTTCCGTGCGAAGCGCAACGCCCCCTTCTCTTCATCTAGGCCTCTCTCCCCTCCCCCACCCCTCGTTTTGGCCCTCCTCTTGAGCTGCCATAGAAAGCGAATAGGTGGCTCTCCACAGCCTTCCTTCTATCCCGGGTGAAGAGAAAGAAATAAAAGTTACGGAAACAGAAGGAGTAAGCGCTTTCGCCGAGTTCTGATATTGTGGCGGAGGCAGTCATTGTACGCGCAGAGGAGAGGATTTAGAAAATGAGAGAGAGAGAGAGAGCGGCAGGTGTGATGGTCGATGCGGTGCGAGAGGGAGGAGGGGAGTGGGGAGGGGGGGGACGCGCAGTGGGCTCGTGGAAGTTCCATGCACGTGACGCGATAAGGCTAGTTGCACGGCTTGATGCCTCCGGTGGAATCGGCGACTTAGGAAGCCGAGAAAGTGGAAGGGACGGTGCCGGGAGTTTTCGTGGTTCTTCCGCGTGCAGGCGTGGGCCCGTCAGCGTCTCTGGAATGGAGGAAGGAGTGGGGAAGGTCAGGCCGATGGTTGACCTATGTTTGGAGTGTGGAAGTATTGCGGCAAGAGCAGAGTCGCTCACAAATGCTGGACAGAGATATAAAAGCACCCGGTGATAACACCAAGAGAAGTGGGTAAAGCTCCGTGCACATGAATTGCTGAAGCTGAAGAAAATATATGCGTATATGTATTTGCCTATAGACATGTGCTGATTGTCAAACCATAATACTTAGGACATGTACCGTTTTGCTCTCTTATTGGCCCTCTCAGATAAATATAAAAAAAACGGCATAAAAAAGACAGGGAGTCCGGGCCAGCAGCATTTTGCCGAGCTTAATAAAGTTCAAGGAAAATGAAAAAGAACTAAATGCTCAAAATAAAAAAAAAAACAATTTAAAAGGGAAACCAGGGAACTAAAAACAAAAACAAAAAATATGGAATAACCAAAATCACACAACACTCACCAACAAACTCATAGTCAGATAGTCAAAACACAAGTGCAGGTCACAACGAAAAGCATGAAAGTAAAAAAATGATACAACTAAAGTCAGAGCACAGTCAAGGTCTTAGTAACAGTCAGTCAGAAGCACAGTGTGCAGGCCACAACGAGAGGCACCCATGCCCAACAAAGGAGAACGGAGCCCTCTTCTGTGCACAGCTTGTGGAAGAAAAATGAAAGAAAAGAAAGAAATCAGCGTGTATACTGAGCATCCCGCGTATAATACTCACTGCTCAGTTCCGAGCGAGAATAAAAATACTAGTTTGTCCGCGCGCGGTACATACTGTGGAGCAGCCAGGCCTACAATCCGAGTATTATGACTTATTTGTATGCGTTCAGTTGGGTTAGCTGTTCCACTGCCACCAAAAGCGTATGCACCAGCTTCTCAAAAGATTAGTGAAACTGATGTACAGCCTTTCTCAAAAGTTCAAAGATCACGAGGCTTAGCTTCTTGGCAACGCCGTGTGGCTTCCTAAGCATCCCTAGCATTCTAAATCACCTGACTGAGCACTGGTCCTCACCCTATGGAGACGGCGACCTTCACGGATGCTGGAAGAACCTCACTTTACCGGGCTTAGACGCAAACTTCCTTGGACTCTAAACTTTTGAGAAAGGTTGTACGTTTTTAGCGCCTGTGAAACACTTAAGGCATTGAACGCATCCAAATATGCCTCCTTGAGAATTCACTTGTTCAAAATGAAAAACCGATTATCTCACCTCAGCATCAACCCAGGCCGCTTTGAATTAAAGCAAACAGCCTAAAGTGTAATATAGCCTTTCTTTTACCTGCAACTGCTGAAAAGACTGCCAGATGAATGAATGAATGAATGAATGAATGAATGAATGAATGAATGAATGAATGAATGAATGAATGAATGAATGAATGAATGAAAGTAGTGTATTATTAGCGAGCATCTCTGAAGGTTGGTTTGCTAGTGCGGCGTAAAATTTCAATAAATGAGCTATGAGAGCCTTCAGCTTTGCAACGAACAAATTTCCATTTGTCAGTGCAATCAATATTCGGGGTCAGCCTAACTTTAAATGGCACAAAATAATTTATAGCACGCCTATGTTCAAAGTAAAGATACCTGATATACAGAATAAAAAGGCACCTTAGATTAAGAGAATGCTTGCATATATAGGGAAAAAAGGCACCTTGCTCGCAGTTTTCGGCTTTCCCTCATTCTTAGTAACCCTTTCATGACGCCCATGTGGACGCCGCAAGTCTCTCCCCATTATGACGAGCCTTGAATTTCACTTTCATAGACTCACGCCTCAATGCGGGAGGGAGGTGCCTACTCCCTCTCTGCCTTTCAACTGCAGACGCTCTTCACGTCACCTCCCTAAACATCAACACGGTCGGGATGCGAAACCCGGCTGTCTTTCCCCGTACAGCGCGCTTTCACCCAAGAAGCAGCGGGACAACAATGGCTTCCTTCTTTCCAGTGGCAAAAAACGCGCATCTTCGATAGAGTCCCTGCTGCATCGCGACGCGTGCAACGTGGCACGAGGGTTCCGCATTATTTACTTCCTCTTTCGGGAAAGCGCGGCCCCTTTCAAGGAGCGCCATCTAGGGACCCGCTTTTCACAACGCGATGGTGCCTCATTTACCGTGACCACAATACAAGCGTCTCTTGGTCACGGAGGCCTATTATTTGTTCTCGGTATGCAGGAGTCTTCGCAAGGATGAAAATAAAACGAGAAAAGGTTTGATACAGCGGGCGAATATTGGGGAAAGGCGTGATGTGGGAGAAGAGAATAGGGAACGATGAGAAAAGAGTGCTATGCGCAGGCCGGTGCCGATGAAGAGGGTAGGAATAGGAGTAAGGAAAATAAGAAAAAAAAGAATGGAGAGGACGTGCAGGTGAAAAAAGGATATACGGCCGCTCATTGGGGAAACGAAGAGGTGATTTTTGAGCTTGCTATGAAGAACAATACAAATAAAATAGAAAGAAGTTCGGCTTAGAATACAGCAGTTGGATGGAAAATAAGCATACGTTGAGGCAGAGAGAGACATAGCCGGTTAAGGAATTTGGGGGGAAATTATTTCACCGGTGCATAGGGGAAGTATCCCAATAGAACTGTGCTTGTTGAGAACGGACGGAACTGGAAAGGAAAAAAAGGAAAAAAGGCACAGTAAAGGAAAAGAAAGCAAAGAACGCCGTGTACGCAACGAAGCTTTCAAGTGCACTCTGCGTTATGGTAATGAGTTGCGGCTCAATGAGTACGCGTCCTCTCGGCATTTTTCCATCGGCGTACCTCAAAGGCGCCACACTGAGTTGTGGAAGGCGCTTTAGAGTGAACCTAGAAAATTTTTTTCTTTTGATGTTGGCTTCGTGCTTCCCCCCTTTATTGTTGAGCTTAGACTCTTTCATCTTCATCAGGGCTTGCGTGGAAGCGGCAAAAGCGTTTTCCCAGCCATGTCATTGTGATTACGCGCAGGGGTTTCGATGTGCACGGTTTTTCGGAGTGTCCCCTGTAGAAACGGCGCATGCAGGCAGTCTTCGTGCCGGGTGTTCGAGGGCTCTCGGGAGGCGCGATCGAAGGGCCTCTTGTATGCTAAACTCGATGGGCATACACTGCCGTGCAAAGTGAGTGTGCTCTGATGGGGGCTGCAATAGGCGACGCCCGCAGAGAATGTCGTCATCGTTCCTTCAAGCTCTGAAGATACTTGTGTGGTATGCGGTTACACTCTGGACAAAAAGGTCCGACTTGGCATGGGGCAGAAATATTTGGACGCTTACGCGTCTCCGCCATCAGATGCGGAGATACAAGTTCGGGATCGTGGTGCCCCTTGGCGTCGCAATGGTGCGAAGATGTAAACATGATCTTGGAAACAATATTAGTTACGGGTACTTGGCGCAGCAATCTTGCCGCGCCTTATCACGCTGTTGGCAGGCTCACCTCATAAATTGGCGACATAAGTACGGTACTAAGTAAAGAGATCAGAGATGCTTGTATATATATATATACATATATGGTATAGTTAAAGAGGCTTATGTATCAGCGTAAACCTATAGGGGTTGGCCTCGCAGAAATTATAGTTCCCGTGAGGGTGCTTATAAGCTATAGCCTAAATGTTTGAAACAGCTGGCGCTGTCATACATTACATCTATGTATACTAACACCCAGCATGTTTTCGTGGACGGATCCGTGACGACCACTTCTTCAGCTGCAGCGGTGATAGTGCCAGGAAATGCCTCATGTCACCGTTTCAGGCTCATGCACAAAACGTCCTCTACGGCAACCGAATTGGCAACCATACGAGAAGCCGTCCTTTATATTGGTCACCAGCCAGCGCAGCAATGGACTATATTCTGCGACTCGAGATCGGCATTGCAGGTCGTACAAACTTATCTAAAACCAAGGGCATGCGAGCAGCTGGTTCAACAAATTGTGGTTTTGTTAGCCGAAGCTTTCCACCGCGGCCATATCATAAAGTTTCAATGGATACCGAGCCATTGCGGCATAGCGGGAAACGAGCGTGCTGACGCCGAGGCTCGGATGGCACATAGTGATGGTGCTTTCATTGAGATAGCCTTTTCTAGATCAGACATTGGAGCCTTGTTGGCGCATTTAATGCAAGCGGCAATGCAGTCGCACTGGCATGATTCGAGTCATCAACAGGACCGCGTCTGTAAGCTTGACGCTGGCTCACGATTACATTTGCCATCTATGGTGGTGCGACGTCATGGGACTTTACTCCACCGGCTACGGCTTGGCGTTGCCTACACCAAACACTATCTTCACAAGATCGGCATAGAAAGTAATCCAAATTGCGCACAGTGCCACACTCCAGAGACTATTGGACACCTTCTTTGCGAGTGCCCGAACTATACTGCTGAAAGAACAACATTGGAGGCGACCGTGAAACGACTGGACTCTCGCCCTCTCTCTGAGGAAACTCTTCTGGGCGCCAGGACGAGACGTTCTGATTGGTGCCGTGTGACAAAGGCCCTGCTCAACTTTTTGTGTGAAACAGGCCTGGATACTCGTCTGTGACCGCCTGTGCACAACCTACATGGTTAATGACATGTGTCGGTGTTTGTATTGCTGACACCAGTTTTATGAGTTTTATGTGCGTCTACTCACCGCGATGCGAGTGCCAGCCAGTGTGGTGTGTGTGGTGTGTGTGTGTGTAGACATCACCCGAGAAACTCATTGTATTATGCCATCATCAGCCTTCATTCGCACTTTCCTTTTCCTCCTCTTCCCTTTCCCCTGTGTGGAGTAGCAGGCCAGGGCCATGTTACCACCGGCCGACCTCTCCACCTTTCCCTCATTAAAATTCCTTTCTCTTGTATGCAATGAATATCGTATACAGATTAAAGAGATTTGAAAGGGGCCATAGCTTGAACGGAGGGGCAGCTCACTTTTTTATAACGCTTGAGCTGCATGTTGTCGGCGTGCTCCTGACTTCATGCGCGACACGTAGCGATTACAGCTGTTTCGAAACCGGCTATAGATGCGAGCATGAGCGGCTTGAGTCATGGCATTCGCCTTTCCTTGCCATGCAGGTCACCACGGCTCCGACAGCTGTTTTCGCAGTCCTGAGCAGGGTTATCAGGTTTATCTCATGCCTATCAGATGTTATAGACAACTTTTTTGCGCTCTGCACGAGGAGCAGGGGAAGAGCGCAATGAACAGAACGCTGAAGTTGAACAAATGTAGAAATTCGATTCGTTGAAATAGTATTTACCGTCGTACTTTCTCAGAGGCAGAATTCGGTGCTTGTGCCCAGAGTTGGAATAAAAAGACGCTGTGAGTGCTAATATTTTCCATACGACGGGACCCCCGATATCCCCTTCGACTTTCCTGTGGACGTTCCCGAAGAGAGGCGGATGTTCTATGTGGACTGCCAGTCGGAGCGGCTTTCTCGAAAACTTGGCCTTTCGTTCTTCCGCATTTGGACAGACTGGTAGTAACATTCCCAAATAGCACGCCTCCCGTTGTGAATAAGACATAAACCATTTACTTCGCCACTGCTCTTGGTACTGCTTAGGAAGGCAGTCGCTCCTTCGGAGTCCTAGATGACCGGCCGATGTTCACCACATCGTTTTTATGAGGCAGCATTGCACCCTCCTTCGGCCAACACGTAAACTTGCAAAAGCACTGCTGTGATTTGTCGACTGAGATCGTCTCACCGAATCAGTATGATTGCACATTGAGGTCCCTGGTTGTATGCGATAAGTACCCCTTCTTCCCTTTCGTTCCTGTCAGCTCTCTTCTTCCTGGAGGTTACACACCAGATCCAAATCAGGATCACCTCCCTGCATTTATATTCTTTTATCGCCTCTCAGGGCATCGAAGAGGTATTCCTTCTTCTCATGCAGCTTGCAAATAGCTTTCGAGAAAAAAAGTTCACATTGTATTCTGCGTTATGCCTCACTGCGACTCGTACTTAATTTATCTTATTAAAACGAGGTGAACTTGCGTGCACCGTCACAGTTTTACAGCTTAGTAACACATTCTATAAATTCATATATCGTACGAAATATCCTCATAAGTGGAGTCCATGGTAGAGAGAGGGTGTGGTTGATGGTCCTTCGCGATCACAAAAATGAACAAGGGAGGGGAAAACCTCAGGTTGCTTGAGCCAACGTTTCGACAAGGGGACTTGTATTCGTCCGAAGACAAGTCCCCTTGTCGAAACGTTGGCTCAAGCAACCTGAGGTTTTCCCCTCCCTTGTTCATTTTTGTGACCTCATAAGTGGAGGTAGCTGTCGTGAAAGACAGGTTCCTTGCATTGCAGCGTTTATTATGCTGTAGCTAAGGCTCCGATGAGGCATCCACGGCAGGTTTTTTCCAGGGCAAAGTCTGCAAATTTCTCGGAAGGCAGAATGAAGCATTCTTATGTGACCTACATCTTTTACGGGATAAACGCTGTACTGTACAGTAAGGCCGGAATGAAACGCGAACACGCATATGTCATACATTTCTGCTTTGCAGCGAGATATTCCTTTACAACCTATTTTCGATTATGCATTTCAGTAGGCCCTTTACCCAGACACATGAATCAGGCTAGTTGTGCACTTCAGCTGAAAGTAGGCAGGCAAAATATTTTGTTTTCTTGACATACTCTGTTCGCGTTTCATTCCGGCCTGACTGTACGCCATATCTGCAATTATCTAATTTTCAAGCTATCACTTGCGCTTCGACCAGGCGCTGTCGAACAAGTTTCGAAACCAACTAACGCAAGTAGAAGACCGGTTGCCGAAGGAAACTTTTGCGGGATTTGTCGGCACGACGTCATGATCGGGCTGAATCATCTTTGTGCACCGGCGAGGCTATGACGTTCTCGAGGTGCATAAAGATAGCACCAACGCAAGGTCAAAATAGCAAGCATGCCACGAATGCGCTTACGACAGACGCACATTAAAATGGCCGCCAGGTCGACTAGAGAACTGCCTTCGACCTTATCGAAAGAAAGGGAATTTGACGACAAGCCTTTTGCTAGAATCGCTATTCATCCAGACACCGGAATGAACTGCACAAGAATGAAGGCACCTTGACAAGCATTTACACCAGACCATTAAGTCATATTCTTCGCATATAAATATGCAACTGGTCATGTCTCTCTCATTATGAACAAAGAAGTCATAGCGGCTTCTAAACGACTCTCTTTAGTTTTAACTATGGTCAGTGAGTGCTTTTTGATTAGATAATAACCTTCCTGTGCAGAGATATAATTATGAATGCGCTCATGCGTTCATATACCAAACAGTAATTAATTATTCCTTTAATTTCAGTCTCCTCCACCTTGGGGGTTTCCTCTAAATGCAGTGGACTATCATTACCGAACGGTGATGTTCAATAATTAATTCAATGTGGTAGCTCGGTTAGTTATCAAAGCACAATCCAGCACCGACATTGCATATTCCACTCCTATGTAGTCGCACTAGTAGCTTGACGAAATGCTTGTCGAGGTATAGCGCTGCTGTAGCTCTGGCCAGAACTCATAAAAGATTTTTAAAATGCAACGCCATGTTTATCCCGCGAAGCAACGAAAGAGAAAAGAACGTGTATTCGCTCGCGCGACAAAAACAGTGGAACGACCTTTCGGAACGACAGCTCTTCTTTGCTGCGCTCCGACTCGACGCAGCATGCAACGAGGTACGTTCACACGGCGACGCGACCGTGAAAAGCCACTGCGCGGAGTAGTAATCGGCCTCCATACGCGTCTTTCCCCCTCGCCAAGATGGGCCTACCCACTACCCTCTACGCACCGTGACCTCTTGGCTTCGTGGCCCTCCGTGCCGCTCCGCCCCTTGCTACGCGCTGCTCACGGCAGTCACGTCCCGTAGTAAGAACGCGAGAGACGAGCAAAGGCAGCCAAGAGACGACGAGGCCAGAGGGGACGGGGGTGAAGGGGAAGGGCACTTCCATTCATTGTTCTTACGCGCGTATCGTGGCGGCGCCCCCTCTTACGCGCGCCCATTCACGTAAAACCGTGGGACAGTTCGCCCTCAGAATGCGCCGGGGTCACTCCGGACAAGAGCGGGCGCAGGGGAGGGGAGAGGGGGGATTCTCGTGTGTGGACGGGCCATCAGCTTAGGCATTTCCGTTTGCCCGCCGCAAGTGCTGACAAAGAAGAGCCGTAGACAGCACGAAAGCAGGCTGGGCAGGGAAGAGCGCACGGAGAGGTCGAAGAGTAGCACACGGAGGCCACGGCAAGAAAGACGAGGGGCGGAGGGGGCACCAGCTGAGAAGAGGGTGGTAGGGGGGGGGGGGGAGGGGGGAACGGGGGGGGGGGGGTTGCCAGCTTTGCCCCTGCACCTTGCGTACGCTGCCCTGGCTCGTCCGCTTTCGATTTCGTGAGCCTCCTTCAAGACGTAGAGAAGAGACGGGCTGTGGCGATCTTGTCTCGCCTTAGCCCCCGCACGCAACCCTCCCCTCGCTTTACCCCAGGAGGTGGCAGTGTTCCTTGGCCCACGTCCACGAAGAATGCTTTGTTTAGACGCTACACGAAGATTACGCACTCGTAGAGTATCGCTGTTTTCTTTCCTCGCGTCCTTCGACTTCATTTAACCTTACTGTTTTGTCTTTCGCTTTAGTGCCTTCGCCTTGTCCTGGCTCCGTGCTTCTGCCGCTCCACGCATGAGGAGTGGACCTTTTGCTTGCCTTTTTGCTGTCTGTGCTTATGAATGAACGACGTCGAGTCTTACGTCGTGGGAGCCGTTTTTCCCGCGCTACTCGCGCCGACGTAGTTTTGCACGACAATGAGAGTGGCGTCACGATCATTGTCTTGGCGAGACGCCGGAAGCGTTGCTTTCTCAAGCGCGGTGGCTCTCTCACGTCGTTGGAGGTCACGGACACAAGGCGTGAATGAGCGGCTGACTGTGTGGTGAAGCGTGCCGGAGCTCGGAACAGTCTTTGGCGTGTCAAAAGAAGTGGTGATTTGAAGCAATTGAAGCGAGTGCCTTTCGAGAGAAAGCTCAAATTATGCATCCGCATCCAGATGTACAAGAGTAGGGTTCAACTGCTTCAGCACAAATAATTTCTTGTAAAAAGGCCTAGCGGAAAGTGTGAATCCTAAAGAACAGCTGTAAAACTTTCTACACAGGGTTCTTTTTTTTAATTGCGCTTTCTTTATATGTAAGAATTTCCTGACTGATTTATTTTTGTGGTCGCCTTCGTATTGAGCCCTTGTCACACCGCAGTTCACTTGCAAAGGGTGGCCTGTTACGATATGTGCTATCTCGATAGTGCGTGAGATGATATACTTTTCTGTCGCTTCAAAATTTCTCCACAACATTGTTTTTGCAAGCGATAGTGTCCAGTGTTTTCCTCCCGTGTAACTTTGTACTTTGAAAAGTAGTAAGAGCTTTATTCGAAGAATTTAGTTCTCCCCCCCCCCCCCCCCCCCCCTTGGCGAATAGGATTTCCTGACCTGACTGCTTCATTTTTGTTTTCGTCTTCGTACCGAGCCGTTTTCACACCGTAGTTCGCTTCCTAAAGGTGACCTGTCACGCTATGTGCTATCTCGATAGTGCGTCAAATGATATACTTCTCTATCGTTTCAAAATAATCCCCCAGTATTGTTTTTGCAAGCGATACAGTCCAGTGTTTTCCTCCCGTAAAACTTTGCACTTTGAAAAGTAGTAAAGCTATATTCAAAGAATTTAGCGATCAAACCACAATGCGCGTATATCAAAGAGACTTTAACCACCTGTTTTAGTTTCGTTCGGCAAAGTAAATCACCCGGAAACAAACAATATACGGTTACTCCCGGGCACGACGCCTCGCCCCTCATCACGAAGACGTGTCGACGGAAGAAAGTGAGGAAAGATATTCCCCTTGTTGAGGTAGCATAGTATCACAATGTGGCACAGTCCAAGCCAAAACCGCGTAAAATGGACATAAGTGCACCACTAAAACCTTGCGACGACCGCTTTGCCAGTGCGGAGACAGAAATGTGCTAGTGATATCATGAGGGTCGCCTTCTGAGGGACGGCTTATAAGAAACTATTAAAGTCCCAGGGACCAGAGGTAACTTTAGTCACTTCTCGCTTGGATTGCAATAACAACATTCGTTTTTATTTCATATAAAACCCAGTCATCTGGTTCTCAATTTTCGTGCACATCATTTCTTATACATGTTTGTCCAAGCCGGCGTACACCAAGGAAACAAAGGAACTTCATGGTCCTGTGACCTCTCACTCGCAAAGCCCGAAGAAAAACAACGCAATTTCACCAATGAAATCGAGCGTACGCAGCAAACACCGTACGTAGACTCAAGACTTCTCAGGCTATGGGAAGCTAAGAGGGGACTCACAAAAAGGTGGTAACGACAGAAATACAATAGGAAACTGAAGCTGAAAATCGCGGAAATCACAAAAAAAGCAGAGGACGTACGCGACGCAGCTAGAAAGACAGAACTGGCAACAATTTAGCGACTCCCTAATCGGAACCTTAAGCACCGCAAAAACATTGCGCATACTCAAGGCACTTCTAGATGCCGCAAAAACAAAGACAGAAAACAACAAAGCCATATACCGACTGGTGCACCCATACGAAGGAACAGACTCGAATTATTGGACAAAATACGCAAAAAGTGATGCGGCGACGGCAACCCAGCAGCCTACGCAGAGCGCTACAAAGGAGAAAAAAACTAAAAGCTTTGCCAGTGATATCATTAGGGGCGCCTTCTGAGGGACGGCTTCTAAGAAACTATTAAAGTCCCTGTGGCCAGGGGCAATTTTAGACACTTCTCGTTTGGACTGCAAATAACAACTCTCGTTTTTATTTCTGAAAAAGCCCAGTCATCTGGTTCTCAATGTTCGTGCACATCATTGCTTATACATGTTTTTCCAAGCCGGCGCCCGCCGAGGAAACAAAGGAACTTCATGGTCCTGTGACCTCTCACTGGCACTGGCCGTTTCACGATGCCATCAAAGACTTTCCGGATGCGCAGCCAGGTAGCATTCAGATCGCGTGATGCGAGCACATGACTTGGTTTTGTCCGTCCCCCTCAGTTTTCGCGGTAAAGGACGCGTGTAGGTCGCGTAGGAGGACTACGGAGCCTCATCTCACTTTCCATTGTCTCCCCCCGAGTGCGTCGCCAATGTGGGCCACGACGGGTCGCTGCCGTCTCGGAATTCGCTTCCTGCCCCACGGGTCTGTCACGCACCGGAACGGCCTCTTGTCTTCTTTTCCCAAGGTCTAGGACGCGCCCTTCGTTCTCTACGCTCGTTATGACTGCGGCTCGGAGAAACTGACGAAAGAAAGAAGCGGTTACTGCAGCGCTCTGCCGGAAAGCCAAATACCCTCCATCAGCTTTGGTCTGGAGTGTATACAAGCTCCACTGGAGTGGCAGTATACGTTCATTGCACATATACTATAGGTATGCTTATATTAGAGTGGTACAGTCGGGGACCGGTACTCACCTATGGGGCAGAAACGTGGAGGCTAACAAAAAGGGTTCAGTTTAAGTTAAGGACAACGCAGCGAGCTATGGAAAGAAAAATGTTAGGTGTAATAACGTTAAGAGATCGGAAAAGGGCGGAGTGGGTGAGAGAACAAACGCGGTTTAATGACATCCTAGTTGAAATCAAAAGAAAGAAGTGGGCTTGGGCAGGGCATGTAATGCGAAGGCAAGATAACCGCTGGTCCTTAAGGGTAACGGAGTGGATTCCAAGAGAAGGCAAGCGTAGCAGGGGGCGGCGGAAAGTTAGGTGAGCGGATGAGATTAAGATTTTGCGGGAATATGGTGGCCGCAACTGGCGAAGGGCAGGGTTAACTGGAGAGACATGGGAGATGCATTTGCCCTGCAGTGGGCGTAGTCAGGCTGATGATGATGATGATGAGTCTGGGACAAAAGTCTCTGGACCACGCGTTCCTCAAACGAAGCCGATAGCTGAGCGATTAGCCGGCGACTGGAGACAGCACTTGTGGAGGTGAAAGACAAAATTTTGTTCCGTCATCTTTACACGTGTAGTCTCCAGCCGCCGTCTAATGGCAGAGCTATCGGCTTCTATTGAGGAACACGTGTTCCAGAGACTTTTATCCCCGACTGTACATCCACGGGAATACTGTATGCGGGAAACGGCGCAAGAGTCGCCGTTATTTCTGTAGTATGTGGTAATAGGAAACTCTTCTGCGCCCCTACTGACCAAAGGTAGTGTCGATGAAGTGTACCGCAACTGCAAGGGACATGTGGGCCAGGGGGTAACCGCTCTTGAGACTAAGCCTCTTCCAGTAATAGAGTCCAGGTACGGATCAGAGTAGGTGAACTCATGGTTTCCGGTACTGGTTGCGACATAGCTGTAACTACTACTGCTGTGCCTTGAGGGAAAGGTGAAACGTCTGAGAGTACCTGTTTCTGTGTAGCATTAGCTTTGGTCGAAGTGTCAAGACGGTAATGTCCTTGGGAAATTTATGTGGAGAAGGTGTCCACATTGCTGAAGAACCTTGAATACCATTGGATGCTTCTGTAGCTTATAATTAAGAAACAGACGAGTTAATGAATGATTTAATTGATGAAGAATTACCTTTATTATTTTATAAACGACGCGCTTAGGTCTTTGGGAGGCTAGGGAGAGCGTTTTAAGTTTTTAAGGTTGCTACCTAATAATTATTCTGACGGTGCGTACCTGGTAAAAGGTGAAGCCAGCATGCAACAGGGAACTTATTTAAGCTCTTTTGCACTGCGACAAATAGTATTCAAGGCAGCCTTTGTCGCTGCAAGACAGTGGATTTAGCACGGCTGTTAGCATTTGGCCGCCGGGTACATGCGAACCAATTTCACTGTACTGCATGTCTCAAGGCACGCCTCAGGCGTAAAAGGTCGCATATTCAAAAGTGGGTCTCAAGAATGCAGCATAACGAAACTTTTTTTTTTAATCCACAGTATACTATATAACTAGCATTTCATTTTCACAACTTCGACGAAACGACTGCACACTGAACAACGCTAAACAACGATGACGATCTTATCCAACATTAGATAGCCCTATCCAATATTAGTCGTATGTGAGCGTGTCCGGGTTTCTTCTTCCTCTATTCCTGTCTGTGTATATTTCCTTTTTCGCGGGGATAAACCTTCCGTTGAAAGACAGCGCCTGTCTTGCCTTCTCTGTTGTCTTCGTTGTTTAGCGCTATGATGTATAGTTCAATCCAACTAGCCCAACTTTCCGTTATTTGGTTACTCTTCGGCTTGAAACAATTTCACCATCCCTTGTTTGCCGCCGACGAATGTACAAACATGTTTCTGTCCACCTAAAAGCCTCACGCTTCTTCGCGACAACTCCGCTCCATACGAGGTCTGCTCACCTCCATGCTCAAGATGTCGCAATTTTTTTGCTGCGGAGCTATAGAACTCGGCAGAGAATAGCAGGAAATGAACGCATTCCTGTCTGGGTCTTTTCCCTCCCTACCTCGATTCTGATCCAGAATACACGTATCGCGTGCGTAAAACGCGTTTCGAAGAAGAAATTCCAGCGACGCAGCCAACTGCTTGGCATCGTTAGAACTGTCCCCTCCTCCACTTGTTTTCCCTTCACTCGAAAAGCAGCATTAGCCATTCATGTGCCGTGATGCCTGTCGCAAGGTCTTCACGAGACGTACCTGAAGGCTAATGGGGTTCTATGCGGGCCGGCCAACGCTTATGCACAAACTTCTCTCCACAAATTAATCTTTTAAGCAGAGTTATTATGTTTGACAATGTACAATTCCAGCAGCTCCACCCTGGCAACACTGCAGGCTGTTGCAAGGTAAGGCTTTGGCAGCTGAAGCAGGACGCATACCTCTTTCTATGACAATCTCCCTTTGGATCACGTTTTGTTAGCTTCTTTCCTTGTCCGTCGTAGTCACGGAAGGGGAACCCCATGCGTAATTGTGCGCCCGGTCGGGATAGTGCGGCTCTCTACACCTGTAGTATCACAGCAACTTCCACATAAAAACAAACAACTTGCAGTTGGAATTTTTCCCTCTAATTTTGTCAACAGCATGATGTATTTCGCTCACGCGAGTCATGATGACGATAATCAGTAACGGCGAGGATGAGATCATTTTCTTTCACTATGCCGCCTTAATTATCCCGTCAATGCCGGTTAAATACAATCGGCAAATCATAAATATTATCCTTTGTATTGATTAGGATGTGAATAGCGGTGATTATCATAGGTCAGATTGGCAGGCGCGATCTTTGCACTGCTATCCACCACTTGTCGAAATTCGAAGGCTGTAGGAGATTATCTTACCACCCGGTATATTCAAAGGACCTGCTTATTGTTACTCGAAACAAATATAGCGAGTGGATGCAAGCCGCGTCCGTTGGCGGACAACGGATGAGCAGCATTTCCGCGAGCTAACCGCCACTGGCAGTAGTGAAAGCTGCGTTTTAATTTTCCATGCAGCCGTCTAGAGCTCCAACGCTACTTACCCGTGGAAAATAGCTTCTTCTTTTCTCTTCTGATTGATTTTCATCGTTTCAGGCATTGAATGAGACAGACAAATGCGGTAATGTATAGTGTAATATCTCTATTTGCTGCTTACTATATTAGATCTTCGGTTATGCGTTCAGTGTAATATCTATCCTGCGAATCTGGCAACCTATGATGTAATATCAATATGCGCATAACTGCATGCTGCATCCATACATGAATGTAACGACAATTTAAAATGCGATAACAACAACCGCATCTATGGTCGTTCTCACATCGGTTTATGG
The DNA here is from genome assembly GCF_055824585.1 of Amblyomma mixtum. NCBI lineage: Eukaryota > Metazoa > Arthropoda > Arachnida > Ixodida > Ixodidae > Amblyomma > Amblyomma mixtum. The sequence goes on from NC_143020.1 coordinate 52,041,080, forward strand.
GGCTTGTTCCTACACTCAGAAATATACTGCCGTATTGAAAATACACAGGAAAAGCGCTTCGTTTCTTTTATAGCAGCTTTTGACGCACTTCAGCAACATCTCTTTTAATCAAGGTTACACTGCCCGCACTGACCGAAATATGTAAAGCATCACATCTGAATTCTGTTCCAGTTAATCATGAGACATTAAAATGCAGATAACCTAGATGGAATCAAGAGGAGGTAATAAACTTTTATAGGTCATGCAATGGCACCGAATATATAACTGTAGGACCCGCTGCGATGGGTCAGTGGCTATGGGGTTCCACCTCGAACAACAAGTTCGCCGGTTCAGGCCCAGCAGTTGTGGCGAAACAGAAAACATTACGAAAACGATAATATTGTGATAATTAAGGCGATGATATTATTTCCTGAGACAGTCAACAGACTCTTTATATACTTTGTGTAGACAAATCTTGTATTCTAGTCTATCGGCAGTACAAAACTTATAGACACTCTATAGACAATCTGTAGGTCTACGGCCATTCACTTTCAGTAAACTTTTGTCTATAGACAGCCTACGGACTGATCGAATGAAATATCTGTAGGAAGGCAACAGAATCAATGAGAAATCTATAGAAAGTTTATGAGAAATCTATGGAAAATCTATAGACCATTTTGTCAGCTGACAAAGACGTGTCCTAGTTGAGAACATATCTCTAAAAACAGGAAAGGTATTAAAAAAAGAGGACCTGAACCTCATCTTCCTCATGTGAATTATCAATGGACAATACGACGAGATCTATTCATCGGGCTCTATTACAGCGACTCAGCCAGACGCTATTTCCAGCCATGCTCCGAACACGTGGTGTCAGGCGTGTTCCATATGTTTCCATATATTCCATATGTTTGCATACGAAACAGTGACAACGGTATCCCTAAACAAACGCAATGGATGTTATTAGCATAGTGCTGCGGCCGCCATAAACGATCAGTCCAAGCTGCGAAATGCACTTGTGCGCCCATTATATCCTTCCGGTGGGAAAACACACACACGCAAAAAACAAAGATAACTGGCACCATAAGAATCACAACCACAGATAACGAGCGTTTATTACTTGTACCTACACCATCAAATAACAGTTTCGTTCTAGCCACATATACGACTACAGATCCACGCACAGCTTTATGCTCCGTCAACTGCGTAGAAACGTAGGAGGGATAAACAGCCACACAGAGCTCAAGTCCCCCATACAGCCCACTTGTGCTCAGGCGTGCGTGCCCTAACAATCGCAAGAGCTTTTGCGTGCTTCGCGCCGCCAGTATGTGTGTACACCCTCACTGTTAATTGCATGCAGTGTCAGCAACGTGGCTCTTTCGGGAAGTTTCTGCTGGAAGGACAACATTCGTACTTACATGTTGCAGAGCGGTCCAACAAGTGTAGGCTGTAGAAGTGCTTATCCACTGCACTTAGAGCTAAGCGTGCTTTAAGGTCTCAGTGAAATCAGTGCGAACAAGTAATGTAATCCCAAATGACGAGCATATTTATTTCTTTATTTTACCGCCCATGCCTGAGGCATTCCAGAGGATGGTTACTATGACAGCAAATAAAACAAAGAAAAGGGGGATACTGGCAAGCAAATCTTTTAAGTATACAATATCCGCTAATTCGGTTTGAAAATGATGAGTGTCTTCGATGGTGGTAATCCTCCGCGCGGACAGATGTCGCCAGTCCACTGGAATCAGAAAATGCCTGGAGAATGCATGCCACTCCATCGTTCTAAACACCGTATGGTTTGTGGTAAGAATTCTTACTTCCGTCTGCGCTCTAGTAGAAAGGGTCTCTCTGGTAGAAAATGCCTCCGGACGTCTCTGCATGTAGTCTTTTATATTATGACCAGTGTAAGGTCTTTCTTTTGAAAGAGGCCACACAATTGAGAAAGATGTTTCTTTCTTCCTTTCTTTCTTTCTTTCTTTCTTTCCCTTTTTTTGTTGTGTTTGAAAGAGAAAGCGCACTTGTTATAAACTATGTATCGCTAACAATCCCACTGGCTACTTTCCATAGCATTTCACCTCTTCCACGGCAAAACACAAAAAGGCACCTTAACCAAAGGGGTTGCCTAACAAGGATGACAGCACACATTTTCCTCTTTCTTCTTCCGTTGTTCTCAAACAAAGAGGTAAACAGTGAAGAAGCCTATCCGGTCCTTAGAGTGGAATTGAGAAAGAAGGGGAATAGGCTACCATTTATTTGTAGCATCTTCGTAATGCCGAAACAACTTAAGCCCCGGCAATGCTCCACTTCCTGTCCCTGAGCGTTTCCAACTTCGGAACTGCATCGCACAGCCACGCTTTCGCTCACACTGCACGAAACTGGCCAGATCACACGCAGTCTTCCCGCCCGAGTTAAGCCTAACGACGAACGACGGCGTGAGTACCTGCCGTAGCGACCCCTGGCGGACGCGTTTACGGCTGCTTTAACAAGTCCGCAGCGACGAGGTTGCCGCGCCTGCGGCCTCGTCGGCGTGAAGCACGGTCACGGCTTCGAGAATGTAAGTACTTGCACGTTCTTGGCCGCCGTGGGAGTATAGCAGCGCCAACACCCAACAAAAGCGGGGCCCAATCATTCTCCGCTCAAGTGGAATAGACAGCAGCGGCCATCGCCAATGTTGCGTGAAGAACGGCGGTCCTGCGGCCGCTGTCTTTGCGTCTGTACGCGGCTGAGTTCGCCTCTGCCATGTATTATGGCTGCGAGAGGAACGACTCGTTTATGTCCTGTCGTGTCTTCACGTGCTGCTTCACGTGCTCGTACAGGTTACCGCTACGATTTGGTCCTTTTTATAATAAAAAGGGGCTCCGAGCTGGTGGTGCTAATCATTCATAAGTAACCAAAACGCCTTCAATGTAACATCAAGCTCGACAATACGAAGCAAGAACAGCTTTTTGGTGTTTAATGCCAAGGCAGGAGCTTCCTTGACAATGACGAATGTGACTCGTCATTGCATTGCCAACCAATGATGACAACGACGAGTCACATTCGTCGAGACCGATTCTGCTTTGATTTCACTTGAAGTACGCCTGTGGTGGAGATAAACTCGTCCGTTCGGCAGTTCAGACACTAAAGATGATTACGACAACGTGTTTATCTCAGATATGGAGTCTGAGATACTCGTTGAATTCGAAATGGAATGCGAAGAAGACGCGCTAGACAATGCTTGCGTGTTATGAAACCTTGTTTTCGCTACTACGACACAACGTCTAAGTCCCTGATATTTTGTTATGGCGCGTCTGTGCACCGCATGGGACAGGCACCCCTTTTGGCGAGGTCCTATCGAGAAAACAGGGGGAGGGAGATGCATCTTAAAGCGCGCCGCGACACCGACTCCCTTTCTCAGCGCCGCTGCCCGATTCTAGACATTTCGGGCTTGGTTATTTGAGAGGATTTTGGGTATAGTTAGTCGCTTCTTGGCCAGGATTCGCCGAAGGATGGTAACAGGCCCCAATGAGTGTTAAACTCAAGTGTAACCTATTGTATCAGATTTTGTAGCTGAGCATTAAGTTTGTAGTCAGCTTCGGGAGCTCAGTGAAGCTTCTGTTTCTTCAGTGTGTATCTGGTACCGTATTGTTTTAAAGGTATTATCAAGTCCGGTTCCTTTGTTCATCCGTGCATCGTCGTCCATCGTCTGGCTATCCGCTTCACGTCCAACTCCAAATCAACGTGAGCTCGAAGTAGCTAGGTGAAGACAGACAAAAATGATTTTTATTGGTAGTAAAAGAGCTCCATATTTGAAGTTCTTCGGTGATAATAACAGCTTTGTTATCCCAGGTACTATAGGATCATGCGGCCGAAGGCAAGGCGCGAAGCACGATAAGGAAGTTTAGTTTAAGATCACACTGTTTAATATCACTGCACTCACTGGCCAGTGCATCACCCTGGCGAAAGCAGGAAGCCAGTAATTCACGCACAAACAGTGAGCAGTCAGCTCCATCAGCGCATTATATAGAGACAAAGAAGGAAAGCGCAGACAGGACGAGTGAAAGGAGATCAACAAGAGTGGCGATATTTGCTATGTGCATTGCTGATATGCTTTTCGTCCTTCGCTGGGACATTTTAGTCCTAGGTCCCTGGGTTCGTATCTTTATAACTCTTTAATACTTGTGTAATTTTGACTTTTGGCGCCTGACCTATTTAGTGTCTCACGTCTGGTGGTTCTAGAGTGTTGTTTCATTGAATTTCATTTATTTACCTTAAAGGCCCCTTTCGGGGTATTACATAAGGCGGGGGGGGGGGGGGGGGAGGGGGGTAACCAAAATTTTTGTTGCATTCTTTCACGATGACATGATGAGGCGCGCCATTAGCATAACTGATTATCACATGGAGAGGCAGATGCAAATTTCAGTTTTAAGGTGCAATCTTTCACAACTTGCAGCCTAGGCGACAAAACTTAGCGATGACGGCATTTATACCACTCTATTACTGACTAGTCCAAGAGCAAAGATGCGTGATCTTCAAGGGACTAAAAGAATCGATTGGTGGGCGAGTTGGTACGTGACTAGATGATACAAAGTGCAGAAGGGCAAAAAAAGCGCTTTGTCCGTGTTGTTTCTTCGTTCGTCCTGTCCCTTTTGTGATTTGTATCAACTCTTCAAGGGACACGCCTCGAAGAGCGTCAATCTACGCTTCCGTCGCTGAGGTTCAGACCTTCCTCAATCTGCACACGCATCGTATTCGCACGCTGGCCAGCGGCGGTCCGCTCAGGCGTCGAGTGCTGGCAATTAAAGGCATCCAGCGGGCTCTGTAACCTCTTTCCCATCGCCACGGCTTCCTGGTTACAGCGGCCACGATGCCTGCGTGCCGTGCTGTCCCATAGGCTTAGCGGGCGGCCGTCGGCTTTAATCAGTGTCACGATAGCGGGAGGCAGAAAATAAGGAACAGTAAGGGGAGGCGGGGGAACGGAATGGCTTGCGGGATGCATCGATGCGGGAGAGAAGTGGCGGTCCGAAGCGGAACACCTGCCTTCCGATGGAAAGCGGCCCCGCTACAGGTCACGTGACCCGGGCCATCCGAGCGTTGCGACGACGCGCGCGCCACACATGGCTGACCCCGTAAACAGAACGACAAGTGGTTTTATTTTTTACCTTTGTGCGTGTCTGCACGAGCACGTTGGGGCGTGCGCTGTGTGCGCATAATTTTGTGCGAGCGTGTTCAAGTGGCCTGTAAAATCTAAAGGCAGGAAAGCTAGCGGACGCCCTGTAAACAAACCGTAAACGAGCTTTCCTATGGGGCCAGCTAAATGAGGCAACTAGTTGGCTTACGCGACACTTTAGTTTTGAGTAATTAGCTTTCCTAGTCCTAAATTTAGCGTCTCTTCGAGAAGGCGATATTGTGAATTCTGTCCTATAGCTGACGCAATACATGGTCGGCAGAGTCACCACGAAATTTTATTGGCACGAAGATATTTAACCAGCTCTAGCCACGATTTCCCTTGGCGCACAATACGAACCTGGTTTTGCATGACTCGACACTACTCGACGCATGACTCGACGCAAGTTGCAACGTTCAACAAATCGAAAAATGGGACTCAGCGGAATCAGCTCTTCTCTTTCAAAAACAGCCCTTCCAGCATTTTTAGCTCGTCTCTCTGAATCCAGAATTTGGGATACACTTGCTTGATGAGATATGGCAGCGATTAAATTACTGTAATAAAAATTCGGTATGTAATTCATTTCCTTGTCTGGTAATTCAGTTACACAATGACCATCTTCAGCAGAGAAACGTCGCTGCGAAAGTGTTTCTTTCTGAAAAAACATTCCTTAAAAAAGCACCACTACCATATGTGCCTGATAACATTCCGTCATTGTGTCGATAAAACGAGAATAAATTTTCGTTGCCCGCTGTGAAACGCAATTTCCTCTTCACCACAAACGAAGTAGTTTAAAGATAGCGACATTACGTTTAGGAAGCCCGTGTATTCTGAAATCTGCTGTTTCTTGAGGTCAGTAAGCAATAACGCACTATATTTTCACTTGCTCATTAGTAAGAAAATATTAACTAATGTAACTTATATTATTATAGAAATTAATTTTGCCACCTATTGCCTTCACTGTACATATGCAGATCAAAAACTTTTTTGCAGTCATTCGTACCACACACATCGAATGAGTGGAATCACCTTCCTTCTTCGACGGCCACCATCACCGATCATCATTTATTCGAGAATGTCATAGCTAACATTGTTTAACTAGGATGTATTTTATACTGAGCTATTGTTTTTTTTCTGTTTTTTTTTCTTCTTTTTTTTCTTCCCTGAACGCCTTAGCTAAGAATGTATGTGTAGGAGTCATGTTTGTACTTTGCCTGTTTAATTAAGTCCTGTTTGTTAAATTTCATTTTTTGTAAACCACTCCCCTCTGTAATGCCGTAATGGCCCTGAGGGTATAATAAATAAATAATGTAAGAAAGAGAGTTGGGGTTTGCTGCCCCAGCGGCTAGCGCCGACGAAGGAGACGAAGAAGATAGAAGACGAAGCTGACGAAGCTCGGGTGCGCGCTTGCGAACGCCGGCCTGCTGAGAAGCACTGCTGGGACAAGTATCCATTAGCTTGGTACCAATTTGCCTTCTTTGGGCTCTCCTCACTGAACCCTGGCCAATCCCCCGTCGTGGGTATGTGCCATGCCACCAAGGCAACAACAACAACAACAACGACTGTGGCCGTCCACACTACCTGTGCGAGTCCCCACATTACACTTGGTGGAGGTGCTGCTTGCTCTTCTCCTGGAGCTACGCCACGATACCCAGGCTACCAGGCTCTACCACGACATCTGAAACTTCGGCCCAACCTGTCCCCACCGCTGTCATCTGTTCCGGTGCCGTCCGTCAGCGCGACCCTGCGATCTTCAGCGGTACTGACGACACCGATGTAGAAGATTGGCTGGCCTCTTACGAACGCGTGAGTGCTTACAACAAATGGGATGACGTCGTTAAGCTCACGAATGTCATCTTCTACTTGACCGATGTCGCCAATTTGTGGTTCCGCAACCACGAAGCGGATTTTACTACCTGGGCGGCTCTAAAAACCAGCCTGACTGACGTGTTCGGCCGCCCCGCTGTCCGAAAACTTCGTGCTGAACAACGGTTGCGCAGTCGTGCCCAGCAGAACGGTGAGAACTTCACGAGCTATATCGAGGATGTCGTTGATTTGTGTAAGCGCCTGTGCAACGCGCCTGCCACTTTTGAGCGTATGATGGACAACATCCTCCGTGGACTTAAATGGCAGACATGCCTCTGCTACTTGGACGACGTTGTCATCTTCTCCAAGAATTTTCCGTCTCATCTTTTCCGCCTCGAGAGTGTTCTTCGCTGTCTCAGTGATGCTGGCCTGCAGCTGAACTTGAAAAAGTGTCGTTTTGGCGCCCGTCAGCTGACTATTCTAGGCCACGTCTTCTCCAAGGATGGTGTACTTCCGGACCCTGCCAAGCTCCGCGCAGTTGCTGATTTCCCGAAGCCCGCGTCCATGAAAGAACTGAGAAGCTTTGTTGGACTTTGCTCCTACTTTCGCCGGTTCATTTTGCTGCCGTTATCGCCCCGCTGACGCAACTTCTCGCTGGTAGCCACGACTTGTCGGCTTGGTCCCCTGCATGCGACGAATCTTTTGCAACGCTGCGGCAGCTTCTCACTTCTCCTCCGATCTTGCGCCATTTCGACCCTTCCGCGCCTACAGAACTCCACACGGACGCCAGCGGCATTGGTCTCGGTGCCGTTCTAGCCCAGCGAAAACCTGGTTTCAATGAGTACGTCGTTGCTTACGCCAGCCGTACACTCACAAAAGCAGAGACTAATTATTCTGTCACAGAGAAAGAATGTTTGGCGATTATTTGGGCGATCACAAAATTTCGTCCTTACTTATATGGACGCCCGTTCGATGTTATTACCGACCACCATGCCCTTTGCTGGCTGTCTTCACTCTAAGATCCATCTGGCCGCCTCGCTCGTTGGGCTCTGCGTTTACAAGATTACGACATTCGGGTCATTTATCGTTCCGGTCGCAAACACTCCGATGCCGACGCTCTCTCGCGCTCCCCTCTGACCTCTGATCCTGACCCGCCATCTATTTCCGGCCTCGCACCTTCTCTTGACAACGTTGATATGGCTTCTGAGCAGCGCAAGGATCCTTGGATCACTTCTCTTCTGGATTTCTTAGCCAACCTATCAGCGCACCTCCCTTCTAGAGCACTCCGTCGTCAGGCTCATCACTTTGTCGTGCGTGACCAGCTGCTGTACCGTCGGAACTACCTCCCCGATGGTCGCAAATGGCTGCTCGTGATTCCAAGGCATCTCCGCTCCGCCATTTGTGCCAGTTATCATGACGACCTGCAATGCGCTTATGCCGGTCTGCTGAAAACTTTTACCCGCCTGCGCCTTCGGTATTATTGGCGGGGCATGTACCGTTTTGTCCGCCAATACATACGCTCTTGCCTGGAATGCCAGCGTCGCAAGAACCCCCCACCGCACTCACCTGCTCCTCTGCAACCTTTACCGTGTCCCGCCCGGCCATTCGACCGTGTTGGAATTGACCTCTATGGCCCTCTTCCCATCACTGCCGCCGGGCACCGCTGGATCATCGTCGCCATTGATCATCTCACGCGCTATGCCGAAACTGCCCCGTTGCCAGCTGCGACTGCCTCTGACGTAGCCGGTTTCATACTTCAGCACATCATTCTTCGTCACGGTGCGCCTCAGGAATTGCTCAGCGACCGTGGTCGCGTCTTCTTGTCCGGCGTCGTGGAAGCCCTCCTTCGGGAGTGTCATATCGTTCACCGCACGACGTCTTCGTACACTCTTAGAAAAAAGGGTGTGAGAAAGGGGTAAAAAGGGCATAGCGTGGACTTTTACACCCTTTAGAGGACCCTAGGAATAACTTTACACCCGTTCAAAACACGCTTCCATCACTTACCCCCTTTAAGAAAACTTGCACCCTACTTACACTCCCTACCAGTGTTGATAACTGCGCGTCCGTTCCTGCCCCTAAAACAGCGGGAAGACTATAGTTTGCTCGTGTGCCACGACGGGGCGCTCGTGCAGCATTTTGTGAGGAGTGCCTTGATGCGCGCCGTCTTCATAGAGGGACGGTGAAGAACGTATATAATGGTCGATTTCTATTGTGTGGCAAATAGATCAAGTAATTACGCTGAGCAGTCTGTGCTGAAAACGGAATGCAAATCCTTAGAGCTTTTTTTCTTATAGACTATTTCTAGTACGACAAAAATTTTCGATGCTTTAATTTGACATGATGCGACGATAAGCTCCAACGCTCACGTTCTATTCGCATTTTAATCTGTGTCCATTTTCAAGGAAATGTAATATTTCCTCCTCGCGCTCAGCTGCATGTAACAGCAAGATCGGCGGGCCTCGATTTAATGTGATAATTGCACTTACACCATAAGCTCACGTTGTTCTATAGGACATTCGTGGTTTACGTATTGCGCCAGTTGATGTTACGAGTGCTTAAATAACCTAAATGCAATTTGCACTTGACAACCTTGCCGTTAGCAGGACGGGAGTGGGGATGAGCCTAGGGTAATCTTTTACAAAGGAAGAGAAGAAAAACTACTGATTTTTGGGAAACAAGTTGGGTCCTCGGCCACTTTACCCTCTTCCCTGGCACTGCAATTTCTTGTTTATTTCTGCACTAAATTTGAAAAATACTTTTGAATACTATGCGCCAAGAGAAAAACAGAGAGCAGAATACTGCTCGTCGTAAATAATTATTGTGTGATCAATAAATGAATGCCCAAACTTTGTCACATCTCATATTTCTCATGGCACACTCGCAAAACAATTTCTGTAAAAAAGGGCTGTGCAGGGAAGAGGGAAAGGAAGGCGCCTTCGGCCACGGTGACTGCAGCAATTAGTCCAAGTAGTTTTTTTTTTTTTTTTTTTTTGTCGCGAGTCCACTACTCCGCATTTATAAACGACCAAAGGGGACAAGAGTGCTTCGCTTGGAAACCGTTGAAGCTCGCAGACGGGCGCGCATTCGTCACTTAAACCTGGTTTCCGCGTCTGCTGAATATGTCATGATAAGAACCTTCTGCGTGGGCGCGGCTCGCTGTCCAGTGCAATAGTTTCGTCGAAGTCTGTCTTGTGGTCACAAGCCTCCCTGTGTCCGCCACCGCGCTTCATTCCCTGTTCATTTGTTTGACATAAATTTTGTTCAGCGAAGTTTTTGGTCTCGCCATGACTGTGATCTCGCCGATGTACGATGCCGACCGCGTCCAAGGCTCTTACTTGAGTCATCAGTCAGACGCGGCGCAACGTAAACCGCTCCCTAGAAACTCTTTCCCCCTCTTACGTCCATTGTTTACGTTCAGTGACCCGGCGGATGACTAGCAGAAGGCTTAAAAATGCAAGCTGTAACTCGCCCGTAGTCGCACGTGATGAAAGAACCAGTAGGTTCCAAAACGTGTTTCTTTAGTAATTTTTTGGTTGGCGTTCTCTCCAACTTAAATACGAACCAAGGGTCTCGACCACAAGCTCTCTTAAGATCACTTCGTCCATCTCCCATTGCCTAAACCACTATCAAAGAGGCTGCTTGCTTCTTTGGTCTCTTTTTTTTACTCATCCTGCATCCTGCATTTCTTTTACTCATCCTCATGCTGCATCCTGTCCACCCCCGCCCCCTACTCTTCCTCCCCTCTTCAAGCCCCCTGGATATTCCCGTGAGGGTTCTCTTGCGTGCCCCGACGCGGAAGCACTTGCACAAAAGATCATTCAGGCGCGGCCAGGTGTCGACCAGCGCTGCCGGCACCATGGCGTCCGCCACGCTTCCAAAGAAATGTGTCGGGAATAGAAAAAAAAAAAACATGAAATGAAGCGGGAAGCGAAAAGAAAAAAAGATCCCAGCAACGAAGAATATCTACCCTGCGCCGACGGCGTAGCTTTCTGCTGCCCCGGCCGAAAACTGCGACATCTTAATGACCTCAACTATCAAACATAGGATGAGCTCTTCCCAAAAACATGGAAACGAAGGCTTAGCGGTGCCACTCCAGAGGCCAATGCCTTGCCGAGCACAAAAACTGAAGACCGACCTTCAAATTCTCTGTGTACAGTTTCATTTCATTTCATTTATTGATCCCTTAAAGGCCCGAAGGCATTACATAAGGGGGGGGGGGGGGGGGGGCATATTGGTTTACAACGGCGATGATGGGAACATGCATAACAATAAAAAGAACAAACATACAAACAAACATAAAAGGGGTTGCAGTCATATCAGGGTTTCCCAGCAGGTGATACATCATTTAATAAAGATATGTCAAGCAATACTCGCTACAAAGAGCGCAGAAGTGATCAAGATTTATGTGAGGTGATTTTTTATTTTCTCGCGGAATGTTTTGTGATCAGTGCATGCAGCGATGTCGTTAGGCAGTGAATTCCATAGTGCTATTGCGTTGGGGAAAAATGAGTTGTAAGCTGACGTGTGGCCACTGATGCGTGCTATCGGGTTACCGTGACTAAGCCGGGAGGACGTTCGTAGTGGGGCGGTTAATAGAGCGTGCCGTGATCTTGTGTTATGATAAAATGTATGAAGTAAGCATAGGCGGGAAACGACGCGGCGTGATTCCAGTGTTGAGAGACGGAGGGACTGCTTGAGGGTGGTGACACTGGCTTCTCTTGAGTAACATGAAGTGATGAACCGAGCTGCACGATTTTGGATTGATTCCAATTCGATGGTGAGATACCATTGCCATGGGTGCCAGATGGATGATGCATACTCTAATTTTGGCCGCACAAATGTTTCATACGCGAGTTGTTTTATGTTAGGGGATGCAGATTTCAGATTCCTTCTCAGGTAGCCAAGTGTGCGTGAAGTGTCGGAGCAAATGGTTCTAATGTGGGTGACCCAAGAAAGTGTTGATGTGAGATGTACACCTAGATATTTGTAAGATTTTGCAACGGTTATAGGGACTGATGAAATGCTGTAAGTGTGATTCGTCAAGGTGTGTTTGTGAGTGCAGGACAACGATTTGCACTTAGGAAGATTTAAAGGCATCTGCCACTTTTCACACCATGATGCAATAACGTCAAGGTCCTGTTGCAAAGTGAGGTTATCGGTTGGGCTACTTATTGCATTATAGATGACACAATCGTCCGCAAAGGGTCGCAATTTGCATTGAATATTAGAGGAATTGGAATTTATTCCAATTCAGTTTTATTGGAATTTTTTTGTGACCCCAATGAGGAACGAACGAATATTGCAAAGCACGCTGTCGCCAGAGAATAATACAGGAGCGAAAGAGACGCGGACGTGCAGCTTACCAGAGCCTTTTAGATTCGCAGCCCTGATAACCGCTTGAAAGATAATAACCCCGTGCTCTCCAGTCTTTGCGCGATTACCTTGCTGTCTGCACAATGCTGACTCCCTGTTCGCACGAGTACAGTCAGTGGTTTGAAGTTATCCCGCATTACGAGCTTTCCGACTGACTTGATACTGCAAGCGCAAGTGAGTGTGAATGCTAGATACATGTGTAAATGCTGCAATAAATAAATGTTGTAAAACTTATTTTTTATTAAGTGTGTTCTTAAAAAAAAATCAATACGTTCAGATAAGCACACATATCCATGTTTGTCCCACATTCTGTGGACCATCCTGTGTACCACCTCTTCATGCACCTTTTTTCGAGTATGTATGTATGTTTACCTAAGGCTTCATAAACTAGTACCTACATGTTTAAAACACATTGGCTTCATCTGCTCTCCTGCTATAATTACAAGCTGACATTTGCATTGTTTTGATACCTGGGACATCCTCTTGAAAGAAGTACACCAATGAACATTTGAAATTCATGAAATTTGAATTTCAGATGATGTATGAAATTCCAAACGATTAAATTTCCCCAGGAGTGCGCCGATGAGGACGACTGCACTGATACTGTTGTTTACATATCGCTGCGTACGAACATCTAGTGCTCGTTTTCATGAAATAAAACGCAATCTGCGCTTTAATTATATTAAACAAGCTCTCCTCTTTTGTACCGGTTGTACCCGTGCTTGTTTACGCAGTGCGACAATCTGTGGGAAGCGCCGATGTGATCGCTCACATGACAGCCGAGTTGTTGCCATCGCGTAGGAACGGCACTTCTCACTAATTGTCCCTGCTTCTTCCGACGTGAGCAGTACTCTATTTTAAACTACTTTATCCAGAAGTTTGTTTGGTGACCGTTCGCGTTAACTGAAATGGCCTAACTTTTTATACACAAACTAGCGTCTGCGACGACTGCTCCTGGCCGTAAAGCGCTGTTCGACGGTCTGGGTCACACCGGCGCTTCCCGTTCATCATATGTGCGCCCTGCGATGTAAGCAATAGTTGACTTCAGCTCACAGTTGTCGTAACTACACTCGCTGACCATTGGCATTTGGTTGCGAATTCGCTATTCACAACCGCCGCAATCACAGACCTCACCCTATGGACTCGCTAGGCCTAGTCGTCGCGAGAGGGAAGGGAGTCGTCGACTAAAATTGATTTCGCAAGCCCTTGTCGTTGGTGAGTGTTCACCTGTGCACATTTGAAATAAAGCCGTTCATTTCGCTTATTTCTAACACGGATAATGTAGAAGCGCGAATATATTCACGCTCAGCCGCCGACCTGCCGAGGACACGAAGGCTGACTGTCCGCCGATCGAATTCGTCGGTGTCGTTGACCTAAAACACTTTTCCCACTACAGTCACATTATAGTCCATTAGATAGTTCACTATAATCACATGCTGCTGTTGACCGTGACAGTGTTATTGTCGGACTAGTGTGACCGCAATGGCTGCCGCCGTCGTCTTCATTGTACTCTTAAAACAAGCTGAGGCTTATTCGAATGCGTTTGGAAAGTGTCCCCCAGATGAAAACAATCTAGCTGGTTTCAATTGGTTCTAACTGGTTTCAGCTGGGATCAGTTGGTCCCAGCTGGGACCAACTGGCCAGCAGTTGGGACCGACTGGCCTGCAGTTGGTGCCAACTGGCCTGCAGTTGGGACCAATTGGCCGGCAGTTGGGACCAACTGGCCGGCAGTTGGGGCCAACTGGCCTGCAGTTGGGACCAATTGGCCTGGAGTTGGGACCAACTGGCCGGCAGTTGGGGCCAACTGACCGGCAGTTGGGGCCAACTGACCTGCAGTTGGGGCCAACTAGCCTGCAGTTGGGGCGAACTGGCCCCAACTCAAATCCGCATAACTGCATTTTGATTTAAGTTAAAAACGTGGTTTGTCCTGACTATTGCCTCAATCCTGTTATTGATCACCTGTGTTTAAAGACACTTTTTCAGATCTTGCAATAGAGCATCAAAAAGCAGGCAGAAATTATGCACACTGGACATGCAACAATTCACATCTGAAAGGAAAAACTGTAAACCAAGATTTATTTCAAAATTGACACAGAAGACTTTATCATTAGTGAAAGTTTGATTTTATAGCATATATGCAAACAAAGAGCATATTCACTGCAAGACAGCGTACAGTAACAGGCAGTAAAAAATCATCTCGACTCTAGACAGCAACATTGCCTTGGAAGTCTAGATGTGGCCACTTCGTCAATGACATGAAAAAAGTGCGCACCTTATTAAACAATTGTAACCGTTGCATTTCATTTTTATCAGAAATGATGAGGATAGGCCCAGCATCAATCTTCACGTCAGAAATCTTGAGTACCCCACACACTTCATGATCGGCTCGGTGTGGAGTCGAGGTATCGTTTGTGAGGCCGCATTATGCTGTTTCGATAACGCGACTAGGAGATCAGAACAGATTGCAAAACATGCATCAAAACAATCAAAATAAACCATGCACGGAGCACACTTCAACGCGCGGCCATTCGGATTCGGATATGTGGCTTTCCCTTTGTATCGGGCGGTCCTTACAGAGGAAAACCTCCGAAAGTGTCCTAGCCTATTTTGGAGTCTTCCTCGTCTTCATGGAGATTTCTCTCCACAATGTCAAACGACGTTTGGTTGTTTTCACCGCCAATGCTGATATTGATGTTGATGCGGCTGTGGATTTCGCCGATGTCTCCCCAAAAAGTACAATTTCTAAGCATATTCTAACAAGTATCTTTATACGGTTGCTGCAAAACCTCACGACAAATACGAAAAGTACTTATATTTTTTTTTTGCGCATTTGGTGCGACATCTCGCATTTTGTCTGGCATCGTTCAACCGCGTTGAAACTTGAACATAACCAGCGGTAGCCATCGCCATCGCTGTCACTGGCCGCACTGGCTACGATTGTGTATTGTCTGTGAGTCGTCGGGTCTAGTGATATCCCTAATATATTCTGAGCAGTAGGTATGTTTCAGATTATTTGCCCCATGTTTGCCTTAATAAGATTCCTCGCGGATATCGACAAGAAGCCGGACGTGGTGCCAGCGTCCGATATTGAAGACTTTAGCCCGATCACAACAGAGGATTTCGGCAAGTCTGTCTACTCGGTCTTCTTGACAGACAAAGAAGGGGACGGAGAAGACACCGGCTACTACGTCGCGCAGGTCCTCTTACTAGCCGGTAAGTTTTAACCCTGTGTCAAGACCCGGCACACTGACAAATACTTGGCGTTCGGTTACTGATTCTAAAATCGCGAATCCCGCCTGCGGCGGCATTTCTTTTAAGAAATGCAAAAACGCCTGTGTACTGTGCGATGTCAGTGCACGCTCAGCTATCCAAGGTAGTGTAAATCAGTCCGAGCTCTCCACTATAGCCTCCCCCATAGCCCACGTTTGGAATGTAAACACCACGTACTGTACACACTATGTGACGTGTCTATCGTACTGGCATAGACAGAATCAGACATTCAGCGCGCTTTGGCGTTCGAGTAATTGCCTGAGCGGATTGTTATTTTAGTGAAGCGCAGCAACCAGCTCCAGCAAGAACTTAATTCGCGCTGCGATAGGGTGTCAAACACGTGTAGCGGTGGTTCGACCAAGCCAAAGCATGCTTAATGGTATTAATTCCTTTACCTACTAGAGAACTGAAATTAAGGGCATATTGCGATCGGAATAGAAAAATACGTGTAGGCTGCAAAACACGGACATGGAAGTGGATTACGTGGGCCAAGCAAATATGAAGCAAAATACCTGGTCTGTTTTATTTAGGTTGGCTTGTTTTCGTTGCTGCTTCCCGTGGCGTGAGATTAAAACTAGTGCAGATGTGTGTGCACACTAGTTAGCTTAATTTTCGTGCATCCCGCCAGCCGAACTGCCGTGGCTGCTTCTGTTAGCGTTTTTGGTAGGTCATAATATATTTCATCTGTTTCAATTATCTGCATAATTGTGAATGGCCTCAGAAAGGGTCAGTGCTGATCTTGAGCTAAATTTTCAACCATTTTAAGTGTTAACTGTCTGCTGAGCAGTGCACTAGTCGGGCAATGTATGACCGTGATTGCTCACTACTTCAAGAAGCACGGCTGTTTATTTTGAATTATTTGGCCCTTCTACCACGCATGCTGTATCGTACATTGATAGCCATAAGAGATTAAATATCCTTGCATATAGTATTTTTTAATGTTCTACAATCTCATTTTCCCTTTCCTCTGTAAAATTTCACACAGCAGGCGATTCCAATTGTATTTGTAACTCGCGGTTGCATTTGTGCCTTGTGTGACAATTTTTATGGAATGTAGGGCTGGAATTTTGCAGTTTCTCATGTTGCTGCCCTTCCCAACTATTTAGTTTGGGAAGGCATACGCCAGCAAGACTGCTGCATAATGTGCACGTTGACTTTAAAGTTTGTTTTTTTTTGTAATTTTTAGATACAGTCTGGCTGTGGGGCTCCCAAAAAGGCGTGGATGTGGAAGGGACTGTGGCCATCCCGGGACTCCTGACCGAGAAGATTTAGGATGTGAAAAAACCTCTCCTCAGGAAGCTTGGAAGCACCTAAGTGCATGCTAATAAATAGTTTTGACACTTTTCATGCTGTGGGCAGTGTGTGCTGACTGGAGGGTCACTGCCTGCCTTTTGAGCGGCTTTTGACCAGCCTCGGTGCACTGTGGCAAAAACAGCACCAGTAGTAACCATAACCAGCTGGCAACTGGTCTCAGTTGGGACCAGTTTGCAATGGGTCCCCGCTGTTGGGACCAGTTGAACTGGGTTATGGAGCAATTCCCAATTGGGACCAACTGGCAGTGGGTCCCAACTGGGCAGCTGGGACCCATTGTCAGCTGGTCCCAACTGGGAATTATTCCATAACACAGTTGAACTGGTCCCAGCTGGCACCAGCTAGGACCAGTTGTAATTTTTTCATCTGGGCAGCACCGTGGGGGTCCGTCGAGTCCGAATGCCATTCCAAGTCTCGAATGCCATTCGACTCCGATCCCATTCTAACGTATCCGTGTAGCACAGGTATAATTCTCCACGGTAATCAATTACATTTCAGATGGAGCCACATTAATTGTAATCGGTTTGCTATTTTCTGTAAGGTGTACAAGACTGATGCCAAAACGAGCTGTGCCAGCTGCGTCCCCATTTTCTACCTGAGCAAGGAATGCGGTTTGTACCACTGCTCATTGTAAAGAGGTGGGGGGAAAAGGGAAGAAAAATATTTTTTTTTGTATTCACCTCTCTTTCCTCGGCTGTTCTGGGGGAAGCGGAGACGGTAGAGGTGAAATACCAAGAAAGCAGACACGAGGGACAAGCGGAAACCGGTTCAGAGAAGGAAAAGAAGAGAAGAAGCAAGAATCTGCCTCCAGAAGGAGAAAAGGGTGAAAGGCATGAAGAAAGGCTGCAAAGGACACGTGGGTTTGCTCATTCGTCCTTCCGCGAATAGAGCGCGACCCGTCATTGCGCTGCGTGTTACTGGCAGCTGCTGCCGGATGTAGTTTGCACTTCGCGCCTCTGGACGGTGCTTCTCACGCTGTCTGCTATGCGACTCTGTGGTGTGCAGTCGCCGAGGGAATAACGCGTTTCGATAGCCTGCCAACAGGCTTACTTCGCGACGACGTCATCAATCCTGGTAAGTACTGTCGAACGTTTATCTGCTTGTATTTTGTAGAAGGGTGAGGAATTACTTATGCTCATGTACACTTTCACTAAAATGGTTCAATTTCGTCATCGTCCTTCCGTGCATCTTAGAATAAATATATGCAGACTAATTGTCATGGTGCAAATTGCGTTGCACCCTTATATCTCCAGCACTAAGTTTTGGGCGCGAAGCTTTTACATGTTTTCGACGCAGTCGCCTTTCATCAGCTCTTGACGGCGGGTGTACAGGGTCAATCACACTTAGAGGGAACAAGGCTCCGCGTGGCTTGCGACCAACCACGATTGCGACAAAGCCGGTAAAAAACCCGTGCAAAGGGGCGCATGACACGAAGCACCACTTCGAGGTCCCTCTTCTCGTGCGCCACTGTGCATTGATTCATGAACGGGTTCGATGCAAAGGCACTCCGCAGGCACGCGGCAACGCGGAGCCGTGTTCCCTCTAAGTGTGATTGACCCTGTACGTTGCAAATTGCATGCAACCTCCAGCATGAGTGCAGCTAATAGGGCATTTAAGCTTCAGAGGTTGAGTCCTACTTTCATTTACGAACCTTGATGATTGCTCTGAATGGTTGAAATCTAAAAAATAACTGAACTGGAGACCAAAACTTTCTATGATGCGGCCCAATGCCATTTGGCAATCTTTGTTCCAGACGCACGTGGTTCGGGTGTCCGCCGAGATATGTGAGACAGTTACTGCATCATTTCCTTTCATCAAAACCAATTTTCAGTTCTTTCTCCAAGCCGCTATACCCGTTCTCAAGCTTCACCCGCAAACATTTTTCTTTCGCTATTTCACGTCAGTAAACCCTTACAACAGTTAACAACTTGCAAAATTGCCGCTGACTTAGAAGATATTTTCCAAAAAAAGATTTTTTCCCCAGTCTGCGTTATGAATTCCTGCTCGGCCCACAAAAGGGGAGATGCGTCAGTCGATGCCGAAATAGATTAGGGGCTTCTCCCACCTTCCTTTTCTAGAAAGAATGCGAGACTGTTGACTGTAAATCGGAAACTATCCTTCTTGAGAATCTGACGTATATAATTTTGCAAGTTGTTGCAGAAAGAAACGCATGATCTCAGTGCGCATGCGCCTTTGTTGCACGCAGGCGCTGCGATAAGGAGCTAAACTTTCTAAATTCAGCCGGAATTTTTCTAGCGCCAAAAGTATAACTGGACAACAACTTTCTCTTCAGTTTATTTTTGCTTGCGAAAAGTGTTCCAGGCTCATAATATTAGTGAATAATTGGTAGCACCACTGCATGCATGACAGGTGAATAAAGATACCCTGCCTCTTCTTTTAGAACCGTAAATTATACTGCGTTTCGGTTTCGTATGTCTTGCTGATTTCAGCAGCATCATCGTGCCCCTTTGAATCAACGCCGGAAGAACGCTGCAAATAAAAAAAGAAAAACTAGGCCATTTTCGAAGTTGGAGCTGCGCGCTACTTCCACTGCATGTTTGATATGTACATCAAATGAGGAGCCTACAGTTTGGCCTACTTGTAGGGGCATGCATGTTCTTCTGTCAAGTAGCATGAACGATTCTACAATGATTTAGTGTCCAGAGCTTGTGTTGTACATTCTTCTATTTATTTTCTTAGCCTGTAATCTGTAAATCAGCTGCTCCGCAAGGTTTCTTTTCCAACCAAAAGGTCTCGTTCCCAGACGACACTCTCGCATACATTGTGGAAACGAAGAGTCAAGTTCCCCCTTCTGAGGAAACTGGCTTGTAAAGATGGCCCCGAGAGGGCAGTCAAAAGAGTACAGTGGTACAGTATAGAAAAGGGTATTGCAGTCAACCTTCTGTAGCACATTAGGCTAGGCTGCTGCAGGCAGAGTGCGATCATCCGCAGTTTTCATACGCTCGAAGACTGAGTGTACCCAATGGGTTCGAGACCTTTTTTTTTGGAAAACAAATTTGCGGAGAAGACGACTTACGGGTTTCCGCAAATGTTCAATTAAAATTTATGCATTAAATGTGTGTACCTCCCCGCATGTTAAAACGATCTTTTTTTTTTCTCACACAGGTTCACTTGGACAATGGATGCCATCACGACGTTGACAGAAGACTACTGAGAGTTATGCTGCCATTTTAAACTCAATACGAAATAAACCCTGTCGTGCGTACTGGTGTACTGTCACTGGAGTGCAAAACTGCCTTCTGATGTGCTGCACGGCACGCCACAAACTTATCGCACTAACACAAACATAACCAGGATTGTGGAAGAAAAAAATGTCTTTGAACTGCACGCAAAATGAGGTAGTTATCATGCCTTTTCAGCGAGTAGCTTTGTTCTGTAGGTGTATGGTAATGCTGCGTTTAGTTGCAATGTGAGTTATACATTACAGCTGATGCACCGTTACCACACACTTACATAGGGAATTAGTTTCCAGGCCCAAAAAGTATCACAGCGAACGCGCCTGTGCCTTACTTTCGAGAAGGTGTATCAATACACTGCAATACGGGATAGCCTACAGTCCTCGGGACGGTAACGTTACCCTACCAAAAGAGGCGTAAGGATGCACCTCAACGAGCAAAACATACACACTTGCAGAGCAATGTTACGCCCACTGATACGGTGCAAAGTTGCACTTCGGGACCGCTGTTATAAACTGATTAGGTAGGTTTACCTATAGCCCTTGCGCGGGTAAGTTTACGCTTAACATTACCCTTTCTAACACGGTGTAAGGGTGCACCTGAAAAGATCAAAACCATATCCTCTTGCAGAACAACGTTACGACCATTGATAAGGTGTAAAGTTGCACTTCAAGAGCGTTGTAGTAAGCTCATTTGAAAGGCTTAATTGTAGCCCTTGGGAGGATAAGTTTACGCTTTGAGATCGAGCATAAGCTTATTCCGAGTGGGTGCAAACATGCACCAGAAAGTAAAGCATATGTTTGCACTTTCACGGCCTAAGCGTCAGTCTTTCTGAGGAAGGGTAACGTTAGTCATAAAGGGCTTATACTTACACCTGATCAAACGGAATAACATTAGTCCTATTGCAGCCTAAACTTTACACCGCACACACTTAGTCCCCCGACGAGGGTGCAAATTTGCACCAAAAGGAGCTCGCCACAGCGTCAGTGGATTTACCCCCTTAAAGGACTAAAATCACACCTTTTTTTCTTAGAGTGTACCATCCGCAGACGAACGGCATGACCGAGCGCTTTAACCGGACCCTCGGCGACATGATGGCCAAGTACATTTCTGCCGATCACTCAGACTGGGACCGCATTCTACCTTTCGTTACATACGCCTACAACTCTGCAACGCAAGCCACTACTGGTTTTTCCCCGTATTTTCTTCTGTACGGACGCGAACCTTCCTCCATCATGGACACCGTACTTCCTTACCGCCCCGATTCGTCCGAATTTACAACCGTTTCTCAGGCCGCTGCGCATGCCGAAGAATGCCGCCAACTCGCCCGATCTTTTACTTCACACGACCAGCACCGTCAGAAAAGCTCCCGCGCCGCTTCTCCCGGTCTGCCGCCGCCCTATCTTCCTGAATCCTTGGTTTGGCTTTGGGTGCCCTCCTCCAACCCAGGACAGTCTACAAAACTGCTGAGCAAATACCAGGGCCCCTATCGCGTTGTTCAGCAGACATCGCCAGTTAACTATCTCGTGGAGCCCATCTCGCCTTCGTCTGACCATCGCC
This sequence comes from Amblyomma mixtum, assembly GCF_055824585.1. Taxonomy (NCBI): domain Eukaryota; kingdom Metazoa; phylum Arthropoda; class Arachnida; order Ixodida; family Ixodidae; genus Amblyomma; species Amblyomma mixtum. The sequence goes on from NC_143020.1 coordinate 52,062,719, forward strand.
GCCGCGGCCGTGAAATTGTGCACTTAGACCGCCTGAAGCCTTACTACGACCCAGCTATCGTCTCGTGCCCTTAGGCCGCCAGGATGGCGCCTTTTCATCCCGGGGGTATTGTAAGAAAGAGAGTTGGGGTTTGCTGCCCCAGCGGCTAGCGCCGACGAAGGAGACGAAGAAGATAGAAGACGAAGCTGACGAAGCTCGGGTGCGCGCTTGCGAACGCCGGCCTGCTGAGAAGCACTGCTGGGACAAGGACTGTGGCCGTCCACACTACCTGTGCGAGTCCCCACATTACAATAAATATAGCTGAAAAGAAAGCTGCCGCATTTACTTTATCTTTACAAGCCCTGCTTTGTTTTCTGTATCGCGACCATGGGCGGCTTTGGACACTGCATAGGTCATATTCATCGTGATCCCGGTTACTTACACTGCAGTGCCAACGCTTCTCCAGTAATCCCCACCTCACTTTTACTTGAAGCACCCGTTGCCTCACTATCCTCGAAAGTTCGTATTTCCTCACCTGTCCATCGAACTCTTTGCCTCTCCGGGCCGCTTGTCTTCTCTTGGAATCCACTCCGTTACCCTATAAACGACCATTGGTTGTCTTTCCTTCGCTTTATATCATCTATTCATATTAAGGCGAAAGCCTTTAATGGCTCATGCTGTCGTCCGTTAACAAAGCGTGTCACACCTTTGGCAGCGTGTTAACTCGTTTTTAAGTCGGGAACTAAAAAAGATAGGAGATAACGAATGGTTGCTTCAGATAGAGGAGGAAAAAATAAACCTAGCAGCCACGTTGGATGACTGTAGAATAATTCGTTAATTAATCATAGTCAAAAACTGTCAAAATTTCGTCGAAATAACGCAGACGTCGGTATTGCCACGGGAACGGTGTGACGTCACACCGACCGGAATTTGTCACGGCTTAGTCAAAGTTGTCACAGAATGGTCGGAAAAACACCGGATTTGTGTCAAATTAGATTGGAAAATGTGTAATTAAGCGTAATTAATACTTCTCATTTCTTGTTTTCGATTTTGTCTAGGATATCATTACATACTGTCAGAACAGGGGACCTTATCAGTTTTGAAGATAAGGAAAAAGGGGGTGCCATTGCACATGCGCAAAACAATAACCCGAGGAGCATCATTTTCCTGTGCCTGCGCACAGGCACCTCTTTATTCCCCTGTCCTCCAAACCGATGGATTCCCGCAGTTCTAAAAGTCTCTATTAGGCCTAACTCAAGTTTGTACTCTAAGCCAGTTTCTTTCTTCCTGTCTCTCAACGTACCCCTGCCATCTACCCTGCATGACTATCTGCGCGCTGCTTAATCAAATTTCAAAGCTCTGTTATCAACCTTCGAGTCAACCGCAAATACACGAATCCAAGCACCCAAATCCAGTGGCGCACCTGAGACCCGCTGATACGCCACACACAGCAATGTTCACGTACCGAAATTCACACTCCACTGGACACGCCAGCAAAGTTCTGCCGCCATTCGTCGTCGTCTCATACTCTCTCTCTCTCATTCACACACACACGCACGCACTGTACGGTGCCGCTATAGTCGATCGAGCAATAGACTAGGCGTTTTATTGGACCCCAGTGTAGCTCAACCTGTTGGACGCGCGTTCCGCTATGTGCTGCGCCATTAGCTTCGGAACAATATGGAGACACGCTTCACGAGCTGCGCTTGGCAATCGCGTGGGAACCCCGAGCGATTCCACGGATGACGTACCCGACGTTTATTAGCGTGGGGACGGGAGGACGACCATAGCGTTCCGCGTCTGCTACTGTCCCATAGCCGTCATTGAGGTCCGACTGGCAACAGGACGTATCGGTTTGGTTGCTTTTATTGGTTTGGTGGGGCCTAAACGTTCCTCCAGTTTTCGGGGCGTCCGCTTTTTAAAGTCTACTTAAGGCGTCACTCTAGGTGGTTCAAGGAGGCCTTCTTGCTGTGGAATGTTGAAGAAATATAATTACGCGCAGTTGTTACGTTATAGCCAGCAAATTTTCTTTGTTTTTGTCGTGTAATCAGTAACCTACCACGCTTTCCTGAACTAATTCTGAAAAGCTCACAACGTGATTTCGATACTCGATCACGTGTTATTTCAAGGCGCCTATTGTAGACGATCCTTCCTTTCGGTTTGGTTTATGGGTGTTTAACGTCCCGAAGCGACTCAGGCAATGAGGGACGCCGTAGTGAAGGGCTCTGAATAATTTCGACCACCTGGGGTTCTTTAATGCGCACTGTGACCGCACAGTACACGGGCCTCTGGAATTTCACCAGGCTCGAAATGTGACCTCCGCTGCCGGAATCGCTGCCGCAGTGAATAAGCCGCTTAACATGGCGCTTGCGAAACTGGGGCCGGTTAGGCATGCATGTCCAGACACCTCGTTCGCGCGGTTTTTCCGGAGACAAGCCAATATCATTAGAAGTTTTTAGCACACCGGAGACGTACTACCCGTTTACCAGACTCCTCCCGCGCACGCGCAGTCACATGCGTGCAGTCGGGTGTGGCCACGGCGCGTGGGCTGGAGGCGTCCGGTAAACGGGTACTACGTCTCTGGTGTGCTAAAAACGTCTATTGTGTCACGGAGGGTAGTTCCACCCTATCACCTGTTCTTGCATCAAGTTGAGACTCGGAACGGTTAACCGGGGGATGAAACTTGCAGAAGAACTTGCTTTCGGGGCTAGTTGGTTCATGATTGAAGTTCAGAATGGCGCAAAAGACACACACACAGGAAAAATAGGGGATGACACAAAGAGCGCCTCGCGCTCGTGTGTGTGTCATTTCTTCGTGTGTCCGTGTTTCGTCGCGCTGTGGAACGGTTAGAAAAGTAAAGTACCAGATTGCTGGTAAACACTTACTTACTGACCACACGTAATCAATTAATCGTAACGCGTTACGTACTACAACTATCCAGCTGTAAGCGCGCGCTATACCCGAAGATGACAAGGCTAGCGAATGCATGTGAAGAGGGGGCTCACGTGATTTTTTTACAACACAATCGACGCCAGTCAGCAGCAAACAGGAAATTGAAAAATGTTCTCTAGAACGTCTTTCCTAATGAAATAGATAGAGTGTAAGTTAGAGATGACAGAAAAAAGGAAGGGGGAGCGAGTAAGAACACTCCACGCACACACAAAATTATTGGGAATAAACAAGGGATATATTGCGGTTACAATTAAAGTTCGCGCACTTCAATAGGGTTCGCACTGTCTTACACACGTCCGCTCAGATCGCTCGCGCACCACACTCTCTCGCTGCGCTTCCTGCCGCCGACGCTGATGACGCGCCGCACTCACGAAAAAAACAACCATCACAAACACAAACGGCGTCCTGACGGCGCCGAGAAGAAATGGAAGAGGATAGGCAGGCGATGCGGTATGCACTCCGGACCGACCGGCGCACCGAGCCAGATTCACGTGAGCGCCACTTGAGTCGAGGAGACGACTGCCGCCGTCTGAACGGGAGTAGGCGCCGATGAGAAATTGCGTCGTACAGTCGCTTTAGAAGCTAGACGTCGCGCTAGGGAGCCGTAACTCTGCTTCTGATCGCAAGAAATCTGAATCAATTTTGTCACGCAAGACCTCATGGAAAAATTTTGTAAGGGTAGATAAAGTCGCAAAAATTGCAAAGGCTCGTCTCACGGGAAAGATTTCTTTAGGCGCCCTCATGTAAGGCAGTTAGTTCAGAATACTGAAAGCGGGCAAGTTTCATCCCCTGAAATGAACACCAACTGCCTGGGCAGCGCACCAACGCAGCTAGAATTATCTTTGTTTTCCGCGATACCAGACGCCGTTAAATTTTCCTCCTGACGTAGACTAACGGTCATGCTAATACGGAGCGCGCTTCTATAGTCGACCTTTCCTCTCACCTTACACAGCTAAAATTCCTCACACGCTTCATCACCATCAGCCTAGCTATGTCCACTGCAGAAAACAGGGGCAGTATTCCATAACCTGTTCATTGTCCACCTGTCCATTTGATGCTTTGTCATCGGTTACTGAGATATACCCGCGCTTTCCAAGCGTCGGTCGGAAGTGACCGTACTATTGGGTGGTTGGCGATCAGACCTCACCAGTGGCTGCAAATCGCTGCCAATGGTAGCCAGTGGTCTGACCCGGTCGCCAAGCACCCAATGATCCTGCCACTTCCTGTAGGCGCTTGGTAGGCGCAGGTATATCTCAGTGACCAATGACAGAGGACCAAGTAAACAAATGGACAGTTTTGGGATACGGCCCCAGGCCTGTTCCATATTCGTACAATGAACCCTGCGCTCTGCCAGCCGCTGACAGCTGCTGCCTGCAAACTCATCCACCTAATCGACCTTCTGACACCCTTGCTACGATTGCCCTCGCTAGGAATCCACTCCGTTAGGTAAAGAGACCATCCGTGATCTTACCTTCGCCACTACATCACCCAACGCGGCGGTTCGAGGTGGCGCTGGGCGAGTGCCCTTAGCGTCGCAACTGCACCGCACTGTGCTTAGTTCCTTTGAAAGTATTGACGGTTTACTCATATTGCACTTAGTGATACCGTGCCGATTCACTTACTTTAGATTTATGCGTAATTTGTGTCGCTCGGAGCCCAAAGTTAACGCAATTAAAGCGTCCCTCAGCGCTGGAGCCCTCTCTGCAATGAATTCTTTATGCGCTCCACGCCTCAAAGAGGAATGTCTTAATTTTTTTTTCTCTCTTAATTTTGAATACTCGTCCTACAGGGGCTTCTGCGTTAAGTAAGACATCGCGTAGTGCAATCTCTAGTCTTGTTTTTGCGTGCGATGCGTGTATTTATTTCGGCATTTATCTTACAGCAAGGTATATCTCGGCTGCAGATGCCAAGCACGTGAATGGTGTGACCCAGTCACAATTTCCACGGTTCGCGTCAGGGCACGTTGCTATCAGCAGACTAGATAAACGTTTGCATTCCACCACCTCCTGTGCTTTAATATGACCGTCACTGTGACGTCAGTGCAACCCATTCGTCAAATTATGAGGTGGTTCCCGCACCCAACGCCCGTCGGGAGTTGGTCCCGCGCCGGCGTAGAACTGGACAACGGTTCTTGGCAATGCAGCAGAGTCTAGGCAGGAAAAGGAAGGAGACGGGCCTTTGTCCCCGTGCCGTGTTGTTCCCTTTTCGGCCTCGTAGCTCCCAATATTTCACCTCTCCACAACCCAAGCCCGAACAATGAACACCCCCCCCCCCCCCTCCGTCCCTTAAATACCCAGCTACAATTTTGTTTCCCTTAGATGCGCGGTCATCAGTATATCTCCAAGCCTTTTCGTTGGCCTGTTAGCCTTGATGCGCGTACACGTAGCAAAGACCCATGGTTCGTGCCTCATTTTCGCACTAACTACAAGCTACAAACATTGCACTACTCTCTTCCTACCATTCTTAACAAGCATCAGGGCACAGAACTTCTCACAATGAAACAGTTGCAGCAGTATTTTGTAGATATGTAACGTTTCTTTTTTTTTTCTTTCTTATTGTGTCATATGATTTCCTGTGTTTGTTTTTTGATGTGATGTTAATCAGAGTACGACATCGTTCAATCTATTATGTGTTGTCAGAATAGGTTCTTCAATGTTAAAAATCTATTTCTCATTATAAATACTGATTCAAATCATCTGCTTTTCAGTTATATCTTGTATTGTATTATATCTGCTCTTGTTTTTGTAATCTATTTATTGCGTTTCCACTGTTTGTCGTTTTTTAAAGACAAGTGAAGGTTTCAGTGGCCACGTCAAGCTGCCCAGAGCAGCTTTTAGCCCTGAAAGCCTTCCAGTGTAAACTGGAAAATAAAGCTTGAATTGAATTGAATAGTAGGTGAGCTCTGATAAGGCAGAACTGCTATAAATTTCCCGCTGCATAAAGGACCTCAAAGATGGTGGCGCGAACCCTCCACCACAGTAATGCTTGCCGATCTGGAGCCCGTGAAGCCGCGACGTTTGCGCGGTTCATTTCGGCGACTCCGTTCAAGCGAGTCGATGCGAACACCTGCCGACGAGGAGCGCTTCTGCGAAAAACTCTGGTGAGGACATGTACTCGAGCTGTGCACGGTGTGGTGGACTCCGTGATGCGTGTCGCGTTTTGGGCGCGCTCACGTGCGCTGGATCCAACACGTGCACGCATGCGGCCGACTCGTGAGCGTGTCGATGGAGGAACGACGACCACTACTGCGGGCTCGAAGGACAACGAGGGCGATCGTGCGTGGTGGACGTGTCACGGTGACTGTCCCCTTCTGCCAGAGAGAGAGAGTGGGATGTAGGGTAGCGCACTCTTTTTCTAGAGAACTCGGTCTCAACCTGTAGTCGTGCGGTGTCTTTTTCAAAAGGAACCGCTGGGCCTGTTGTCACACGTGGTTGTGATGACGACAGCTTTGAAAACAAACTCTTTATCGGCAGAATTGTGCCCATGAAAAGCGATAGGCGATGGCAGAGTGTGCATTTGGCAATCGTAATAGCAGCTACACTAGCGGTAGAAGGAGTAGTAATTACTATAGCTTTAGCATCAGCAGTAGTAGTTCTTGTTGTGCGAAGTCGCTCTAGGTTTAAATGGTTGGTTTGCTTTTCTGGAGATCTAACGTTCCAAAGCCACTGAGGCTATGAGGGACGCCTTAGTGAAGGGCTCCGGAAATTTCGACCCCCTGGGCTTCTTATAACGTGCAGTGACATCGCACAGTGCACGAACCTCAAGAATCTCGCCTCCATCGAAATTCGGCTGCCGCGGCCGGGATCGAACCCGCGTCTTTCGGGTCAGCAGCCGAGCACCATAACCACTGAGCCACCGCGTAGGCCTATGGCAAAGTCCATGGCAAAGTGCGCAACTGGCAACCACAATACCAGCTATACAAGTGGTAGAAGAAGTACTATTTACTGTACTTTTAGTATCAGCAGTAGTAGTTTTTCTTGTGCGAAGCGGCTCTAGGTTTAAATAGGAAAGAAGGAAAGCCGGAGAGATCAACCTGGCGAAGGTACTGTTTTGCTACCCTGCAGTGGGGTAAAAGGGATAACAGGCCATAAGGTGAAGGAAAGAAGGGAGGTCAGAGGAAAATGAAGTCAGTAAGCAGTTAGTGTGCTGTAAAGGCGCAGTCTGTAGTGCGGGCCGCACGCTCGCAATAACCGGGTCAGTGTCTAACAGGCCTTCACTTCCGACATTAACCGCGGACACCACCCCCTTTCTCTCCGTCAGCGGGCGCTGATTAAGACGGTCTAATTCACAGTATAGCGACTTTCTTGAAGCTGCGAATATGCAGTAAAGAGGTTCTGCGAGGAGTTACTAAGAAGAACCAGGACGGAGATGATCCTTGTTCCGTCGGCGACGTGCCGATCGGGCGGTCAGGACCCAATATTGAACAGATGCGCGAAATGCTCAACGCCGGCCTCTGCGGTGTACTTCTGTCACTTGTCGTGAACGCGTCCAAGAACTAACGCCTCAAGGACAAGGATGAAAAATTAAGTTGGGCTCACGGCCATTTGACGTACAGCCTTCAGTTTCAACATTGCGGGCCGGCGCAATTAGGGGTAAGCCGATTAGACATGTTCGCGACCTTTCGCCATGCTCCCTGTGTTTAAAAATTGCGAGGACACTTTGGCAACTAAAGCATTGAGAGGCGAAAGCCGAGGACACTATGCCGTGCGACTTGTGACGTCACACCGTTCCCGTGGCTATATCGATACCCAAATTATACACCTTTCGGCGACCTTAAATGTTAATTGCGCTTAATCACACATTCTTCCATCTAATTCGACACAGATCCGACGTTTTTCCGACAATTCTGTGATAACTTTCACTATGCCGTGACGACTTCCGGTGTATGTGACGTCACACCGTTCCCGTGGCTATATCGACGTCCGCGTTATTTCGACGCAATTTTGACATTTTTTATCGTAGTTAATTAACTAATTACTGTACAGTAATCAAACGGGGCTTCTAGGTTCATTTTTTCCTCCTCTATCTCATGCAATCTTTCGTTTGCTCCTATCTTTTTTAGTTCCGGACTTCACTCGAGTTTAACGCTGACAAAGGTGCGACACCCTCTGCTAACGGACGACACTATGAGCCATTAAAGGCTTTAGCCTTAAAAAATGGCAGTCACTTTGGCTCTAATGAAAGCCCCTTACAGCCTCCAGACCTACCTATAAGGCGTATTCACGTGAAGTCACGGCGCGATTTTGTCGTCAGTCCGTATCTACAGAGGTGCTGGCCAGAGAACGTGTCGATTAGCCCTTTAGACACGCGCGTAGCCTATCCATAGTGTGTTGGCAATACGGAAGCATTAGCAGCTGTTGATGCCATCGGAAGTGACGTAAGTTTGTGTTTAGGTTAGTCGAATAAGAAACTCCCGCAAAATTTGGAGTGTCTTTTCAATACACTATGCTTGCTCGTAAAATTCAGACTTCACGTCTAATACTTGTATACCTAGAATCTCATCTTGAAATGTAAAAACTCTGGAAATCTCTATCATGCAGACGTATCTCGTATTTAGATAAAAGTTCATCACTATAAACTGAGGAAATACGCGGGCTTCTACGAGTAATTTAGAGCGATAACATAACACCACGTGACCTGTCAACTGTCTTAATTTGACCTTCAGCCTAGCCAAGGTAAAAATGTGCGTAGATAACAAAAAAGACAGAACACATCCGCAACTGGGACTCTAACCCGCGGCAGCCCGAAGAGATCAGCTTCATAGAACGCTGCGCCAGAGAAACTAGGCTGCAGCTACAGTTCTCTTTCCTCTATTTGATGAAAATGAAACCCACTGAGCTATCAAAAGCTTCAAGTACACGTACACTATTCCGCGATAGAGATACACATTCTCATGTGTTCATACATTGCACACGGCCGAACCACACTCTAGCGATGTGCATTGCAGAGCGTCGCCTTCATCAACATCTATCTGCTCCGTCCCGCAGCGCCGTCTTTTGAGTACCACGAACACGTGCTTTCGCACTGACTTGAAGGTATAGTCAACATAATCTCTAGTTTCCAAAATTCCAAATTTGGCCCGGCCCACCCCGAAATTTGACCTTGGCCGATTTGGACCAATGGGGCAGAAACGCAGCGAGCTATGGAAAGAAAAATGATATGTGTAACGTTAAGAGATCGGAAGCGGGCGGAGTGGGTGAGAGAACAAATACGGGTTAATGACACCCTAGTTGAAATGAAGAGGAAGAAGTGGGCTTGGGCAGGGCATGTAATGCGAAGGCAAGATAACCAGTGGTAACGGAGTAACGGAGGGGTAACGGCGTGGATTCCAAGAGAAGACAAGCGTAGCAGGGGGCGGCAGAAAGTCAGGTGGGCGGATGAGATTAGGAAGTTTGCGGGGACAGGGTGGCCGCAACTGGCGAAGGACAGGGTTAATTGGAGAGATAAGAGAGAGGCCCTTGTGGGCGTAGTCAGGCTGGTGATGATAATTTGGACCATAATCGATGTCCAGCCATTGTGAGCTTACCAGACATGATGGCGACCTCTTAATTAGGTCCGGGCCATTGTGAAAATGCTATTGATCGACCTGTGGGTGTAACTGTGGTAAAACTGCCTTCCTTTCTTGGGGTGGGGGGGGGGGGTGGGGGGGAGTTATTGAAGGGGATAGAAGCTGTACTGCCGCGGCAACTTAGAACAAACATAACTGTAGTGTGGAAGTCGCTCTCGGTGTCTTAAGTTCCTAGTTACGACTTCCTAAATAAAGGCCAGAAACACTGTTTCAGAGAAAATGGCGTTTATTTCTTTAAAAAGCCCGTTATGCACGTCTGCGTAAGGCGTCTTCCGAGTTCACATCGCGGTCATGTATACTGCACTTCCCTGCGATGGCCAGTAACCTCTCGCGACCAATCATTAATTGAACTGACACCTGCCACGCTGGGTAAAATGCGTGTGCGTGCTTGTGTATGTGGGTGTGTGTGCGCGTGCTTGTGTGTATGTGTGCGTTTGTACGTGTGTGCGCGTGTGTGTTTCTCTGTGTGTGTGTGCGTGCGAGCGTATGTGTGTGCGTGTGAGCGCGTGTGTGTGCGCGTGTGTGTGTAGTCATCGGTTTTTTGCGAGTATGCGGGTAACGCACAAAAATGAGCTGTCGCTCCGCTCCCTATAGCGCCAGCGGAGAGCAGCGACCGGAAACGGGCACATATCATCAGCATTAACAACAACGTCTTATGTGAAGTGAATTTTAAATACAATATCACCTAATCTGAAAAACGCAGCCTCGTGGATAGTCGCCCTGACATTTCTCCGCGGTTTATACGGGTGAAAATGGAAATTTCGATACTTGACATGCAGCTCGTCTCATTTCTGACAGTTAAACGGCAACCCTCTTTATAGTTATAGAATTCCATAGAGTACAATAACCTTGTGGATACTTCATGCAAACCACATTCTTCAATACAAATCTAAAAAAAAATGGCAGTGGTTTAGCTCCGGTTAAACCTGAAGCACTGCGAAAGCAACGAGGAGAGAGAGAGAGGCGATGGAGAGCGCGCGGCAGAGGCGGCGGCCCCGGCACGCTTTATATGCGCCGCTACTGCGCATGCGCAACCGGCGAGCGCGGCGGCGGCACCTCTGAGTCGCTCGCGTAGCGACGGCGGCGGCGAACCAGCTTTGCGCCGTGTGACGTCACCGCTCCTCGCGCATGCGCAGCATGACCTTTGATCATCATCAGCAGCCTGACTACGCCCACTGCAGGGCAAAGGCCTCTCCCATGTCTCTCCAATTAACCCTGTGCTTTTCCAGTTGCGGCCACCATACGAGGGGGTACCCAAAAGAAACCGGACTAATTTTTTGAATCGGCACAGCTTCTGTGGTACCGCGTTTTGCCGCTAGGAGCGCATAGAACGAACATTCCAGAGTCAGTAAGCCGAGTGCCGTCGCTGAAGGAGGTCAGACTAGTTTAGGCAGAGTTGTAGAGTGACGACTGTTTTGTGTGAGTGTCGTTTTTGCAATGGCTGATTTTCGTGAACAGCGTGCGCCGGTGAAATTCTGATTTTTGCTCGGAAAAAGTGGAACGGAAACTCTTGAAATATTCAGAAAGACGTTCAAGGACGATGCTGTGGGGACAACTCAAGTGTTCCTGAATTAAATCCTGAATCAAAGCAACAGTCATGCCAATGGAAAAGTTCAAATTCACCTCGCCTCAAGAAAGCTCGTCAGGTGAAACCAAACCTCAAAATAATGCTGATTTGTTTTTTCGACTTGAGAGCAGTCGTCCATTCAGAATTTGTTCCGCAGGGTCAGACAGTTAACCAGGCTTTCTGTTTGGATGTTTTGAAAAGATTGGGCAACAGTGTTTGGTGGAAGCGGCCTGATTTGTGGCAGACGGGTGACTGGTTTTTCCACCATGGCAATGCCCCTGCTCACACAGCCCTGTCTTTACGACAAATTCGGACCAAAAATGGCATGACCCCTGTTCCTCAACCTTCATACTCACCCGACCTTGCCCCTTGCTACTTTCTTTGTTTCGTAGAATGAAAAGACAGGTGAATGGAAAGCGTTTCGCTGATGTTGCTGAGGTGAAGAAAAAAACGACGGAGGGACTGTCAAGCATCACAAAAGATGAATTTAAACAATGTTTTGAAAAATGGAATGAAAGATTCGACACACGTATCATTGTAAGTGGAGAGTACTTTGAAGGATATTGAAGGTCTGTGCTGAAAATGTGAACAAATAAGTTCAAACAAAAATAAGTCCGGTTTCTTTTGGGTACCCCTCGTATCCCCGCGAACTTCTTAACCTCAGCCGCCTACCTAACTTTCTGCCGCCCCCTGCAACGCCTGCCTTCTCTCGGAATCCACTCCGTTAGCCTTAAGGACCAGCGGTTATCTTGCCTTCGCATTACATGCCTTGCACAAGCCGATTTCTTCCTCGGCGACCCGCTTAGTGTTGCTTTCGCAACAAAAAAAAAAAGGAGGGGGGGGGGGGGGGGGGGGGTCACTTGGCTGTGCTTAAAATCTCATGGTGTTGTTCGTGGTACATTCTTGACATTTTCTATGAATGACGGTTTTGGTCGTTAGACCCAAACTGCCTCCGAAGGCAAACTGTGAAAGCATTCATCAAATGGTCACTCGGCGCCGACACTATGGGAACACTTTAGGAACACAGGAGACAATTCTTCGCTCGTAAATCCGCTCATGGTATACATCAGTACGCACATTCACCGCGTAGTAAACCGGGGCAAACGAGCGCAATTAATGCAAAAGGGCACGAAGTACAAGGGCGCATGAAATGCAAGTTCAGCTTCATCGAAGACGCACACGATTATTGGCATTCTTGAGTGTGCGCTAGGATTTGCAGTACAAGTGCAAATAAATTAAATCGACTTCCTGCCATGGACTAATCGAGGCAGCATCTTTTGGGACGAAATGTGAGCGAGCTAAACCCCCATGGCGACGAATGTACGAAATGTCTTCGAGTGTCATTTCCCGCTTCTTCTGCCCGCTTGGAAGGCGTCATGGCTTTATATTCGGTGATCGAATGCTCAATGACCGTACCGGGCTCTGATCTACGCCTATCATTCAGCAAACTTATACCGAGCCCTGCGCATGCAGTGAATTTTCTACTAAGCGCGACGTAATTTTCAATAATATGCCGCCGAAGAGAGCAACGGTGCGGAACTGTCGACCGCTCTATGTAGTGCCGTAATCGCATGGGAATGGTGCTATCGCAATATTCTTTTCGCCCACGGGAGAATTTGCCTTCGACGAACTCATACTGAAGATATCTACTCGTTCATTCAAATACTCTTTCGCGTGTCGGGTTACTTTATTCCCACGTAAATAATGAGTGAATGTGTGAAAACAGGTATATCGGGCCACTCTGCCGCACTTTCAGTGCTGCTGTGAATGACACGTACTGAGGGGATTTAGTAGAGATACGATGAAAGACAGGGCGGGCGGCTACCTCCGCGGAAAGCTCTATTTCGTGTGTTGAAGACGAGCGGATTTCATTTAAATCTTCCTTGGCAAAAAAAAAAAGAAAGTATACACAAGTAGTTACGTCTAGCGCTAAACGCCATGCAAGTATTGGTTTTTCATGGATGGACACATTAATTTCGCCTACTGTAGCGGGGTATCACAATGATCCCAGCGTTGTGGTACTCGTTAAACTAACTAAGCTCAGCTCAAATACATAGAGGCGGCGTTAATTTGATGGCCTGGACATTTTAAGGCTTTCGTTACGTCGCCGTTTAACGTCTTTAGACCCGAATCGTGAAAAAAAAAAAAAAAATCAACTCCACCCGAAAGCGCGCGCTTTAGTCGCAGACGCCGCGAGCTCGCCGGCAGTTTCCGCGTAGCAACAGCCACTGGTCATCGCGTGAGCAGTCCTGACCAATCAGCGGGCCTCCGAGACGTTTCTATTGCTTGTTTGTTTTTTACTTTCCCTTCGTGTTCAAGGTCACGGGCGTTTTCTCAGCCTACTCGTCCCCTACGACCAATTTTTGTTTATTTTAGTTTGTTTTTTCATCGTTGGATGAGCTTTTGCTCCGCTGGCACCCTTGGCGTCGTCCGGCGGGCGGGTTTCTCGACGTTAGAAAGCCTCATGAGCTAGTCCCTAATGGCGACGCCATAGCGGAAATTTTGTTCGGGGCTTCGTTATTTCGCCAGGCTGATTGAATCGTGCTCATGATCGAAATGAAGCCTTTCTTCTGAACGCTCGATACAACTCGTCGTTATTGTTAGAAGCGAACTCTTGGCCGCGGCGGCTCAGTGGTTATTGCATTCTAATGCGGGCGCCGAGGTGGTGAGACCGAATTCCAACCGCGGCGACCGTATTTTATGAGACAGGACAAATGTACTCTTGTGGCGTGCGTTGTCAGCGCCCGTTGAAGAACCCAACGTGGTCGAAATTAACCTGGTGCCTTTCACTACTATCAATATCGTGTTTTATATCATTCCATGCTTCAGCTTTTCTTTTACGGCGACTCAGGTGTCCATCGAAAGTGAGACAGTAGCAATGTGTATTGACGAGATAAGAAGCACGTACTAGCGAAATGGTCTAATTAAGAGGCGTAGTATCGGCAAATTAGAAATGTATTGAAACCTTGATGAGAGAATAGAATGTTAATGAGAGCATCGTGATCAAGCATTGTGAATGTTGAATGCAAAGAACTTACTCTTTGCATAGTACAATCATCCGCAGCTCGCACTGAATGAGGGGTATGTAAGCTGTGTTTTGATCAGAGGCTCGAACAATTAGTAATTTCATTATTCTTTTCGACGTTCAGTGTGCCGTTCGAGTGCTATTTTGTCACAGACGCGTTTACTATCACCAATGTGAAGCCAGTTAGCTCTTGTACCCTCCACGGCTTTGTACCAAGCTCTGGTCTGTATTGCAGCCTAGTTTCTGTTGACGTGAAAAGTGTGGAAGTGTTACGTCGACATCTTTGTGTGACGTCATAAAGTGTGACGTCATGATTGCGCATTTCTCCAATGCGGGTGCAGCAGTGATATCTAACGTTTTTTTCTTTCCGAATCGCTTTATTAGATGTACTGCAGCGTCTCCCAAGCACTGGGCTCTTGTCTTGAGCAGCAGAGAGTAGTAGGCTGGATATATGTCCGGATATTCGCACTCTCGTGCTGTCTAGCTGCCTACCAGGTCAAAATTCATAAGCGCTGAAACAATCGCCCGCGAACTAGTCTAAAAGCCGTCAGCTATACGAGTACAAATCTAGCGCTTTTCAAAGCCCTCACTCACGTAAAGTTCGGCAACGAAGGGGCTCGCAGTCGTGTTAAAACCGCGAAACGTCAAAATGGCGAGACATTCTCCCTGCTCGCTGTTTCACTGTCTCCGTTTCTCGTGCGGCCATTTCTTGTCCATTTTACTCTTTTTTTATTTTACTTAACTTAACGCTCCGCTACCGCCGTCTGCCCGGTTTAACGGCGTCTCCTCTCCGAGCATCCGACCAACGGGGGAGCGCTGAGAGAGAGGGCGACGGCAGCGCCGCCGCTAAAAGTTGGCTGCCGCGCGGAGAAACTCTGCGCTCTCTCGCAGACGACTCCCGCGAGCTGTCGTCTGCGGTCGTTGCCGTAGTCGCTCTCGTTTTGTTGCCGTCCGGCGTGTCTTCGCGGCCCTGGTGGTGTGTTCAAATCCCACCCTATTAATCCACCCGGTGTTTGTCTTGTGCCGCTTACCGGATTACCGCCACCCTGGCTCCCACGACGATTAACGACTGCCAGCAGACGAGCGCCGAAGAAGCGGCGATAGTCGGAATGGAACTGATGTGTATGGAGGCGCCTCCGCAGTTCGGGCCTGTGGTACCCCGAGCTGCTTTCGACTCTGCCATTGTGGGAACGGACTCAGTAATGGCGAAGCTTTTGGCGCTTCAGGCGCGCTACACGGTAACCTGCGACTACTGCAAGCGGGTCCAGACCGAGGTGCTTTCGTCCATGAGGAAGACGGTCGCCATGTGGATGTCAGAGGTGAGTTGTGTGTTTGTTTCAAGGAGCGTCGCGCTTTACAGACGAACGGACAAGTGCGGGTAGTTAAAGTCGTACCGCTCCTTCACCTACTAAAGAAGGACGAAAAGGCGCATTCGAACGTTTTCGGCTCGCCCTATAACTCGAGCCGTTTCGTCACCTGGCATGACAAAACGGAATTTTGAGCTTAATTAGGAACTTAGTTCATTGGCGTGCAAGTCACAGTGGATGTTAGAGACATTTTACGAATTGCGCTGGCCGTACTCTTGTGCAAATTTTGCACGACGAGGTATGAAACCTGGAAGACGAATAATTGTTAACCGAGTCTTAGCCAATGTTTTTTTCCGACAATGTTACTAACGTCGGGTTTCTCTCTCAGCCTTTTTTGATTGACCCAGAGCGCTTATTTGTGAAAGAGAGCCCGAAAAGTGTTATTTGTTTTATGTAGTGGGTTGTCGAACCGACATGCACTTGAGCAGCCCTGGAGTTTCTCTAATTGCTCAACGGTTTGGACTGGTTTGATATCGCATGGCAGTGTCCTAAGCCCTCTTTAGGTTGCAGCTCTATGGTCGGTTTAGCGTTTTTGAATGGAAACCCATCGGAGTAATATGGAGGCTTGCTAGGCGCGACCCGTGGGTGATAAAAGGCGCATCGATATTCAAGTCAGCCCTCGTGCTCGAGTTTATGAATGTCAAAATGACCGTTTCACATCGTATCTTCTGCTCCGCGGCAGGTTTCTCGTCAAAACATTGTTCTGCTTTTTTTTTGTTTTTTGTTGTTTCTCTCGTCTCGGCGCCGGTATCAGTGCAGCCGCTCTGATGGTCTTCACCGTTAGCTGCTGGGCGAGGGGAAGTTCATTTGTTGCGAACACTGTTGGTTTTCGAGAAGCGACGTTTTGGCGGCACCGTCATAGGAGGCCGTTCCACTATTTAGTGGCATCGAACCTCTTCATTGCGTCACGACTAAGCTTTGAGTTGCCCATTATCATAACTTATGTATGCAAAGACGACATCCGGCTTACTATAGTTGACAATTCTCTATCGCGGTTTCTGTGTCAACAGCTTGACAAGCATGTCGCGTGGGAACGCGCTGTTAGCGCTCGTTAACATGCTAATAAGCTTCGTCGCACTGGAAATGCTCTGTGTCTCTTTTCTCGTGAATATGTAGGACGGTTTAAAAAACTTATTTGACCTTAAGTCTGCAGGCGTCAGTGAATGCAGTCGAGGCTAAGCTTCCCGTAAGTTGGTGCATGGTGCTTGACGTGTAGAACTGATACTTGCGCTTTAAGGGGCGCCGTATTTTGACCACGTGGGGTTCTTTTACGTGTGCTGTCGTTATGAAGTCGAACCCACGACCTTCGGTTCCCCAGTTCGACCGCACAGTCACCCCGACGGGACCTCCTTGAGGTCTGCTTAGTGTGGACCGATGCACGAAAACGGAAAGCACGACTACCAGACATGCTTTCTAACTCTTCATTTGCATCCGGGGTAAAGTACGAGCCGATATTTAGGAGATGAATGTAGCTTTAACTGTGTTCCAAATCTCGTTTTCTTGAAAGCGCCGTTAACAAACCTTTTCTAGGTCTCTACTGCCATGTATTTATTAAGTGTCTTTTGAGGCATTTTATTAACTTGTTCCTTTCTAAGCACCCCTTGCACCCCTTTCGAAAATGCCGGAGGGGACTGTACTGCCAGTTGGTTTAATATTACAATGCGATGTTCCGGTGTGCGCAAGAATCTCGTGGTGGAAGGGGGTCTATAACGGTATCAAGTGTCGAACCCGTGACCTTAATTGCGATGGGCAGTTGCAGAACGCCGTAGGTGCTGAGTCCGCGCCGCGAATTTGGGCTTACTGTCGAGGACGACAGGCATTTCAATTGATTCGGCTGCGATATCTCTGGGATTGCATTCGATTTTCAATCCGTTCGCTCGCTTGCTCTCCAATTCGAAGCGACATCTGTTCAAGCCATTACTCCGGGGAAATGGTCATACCGAGCGAAGTCGGGTGCGGGTAAGCAGTCACATTAGACGTTGACCTTGGGACGGTTTGCGGGGATAAGCTATCTGCAGCTCGTGCATTAGCCATAGTTATTGATTTTACTAGCGGCGAAACTTCCCATATAGTTAATCCGGCCATCTGATTGGGCCAAAATTTGGAGGTTAGCCGATTGGTGCGACGCCCGTGGTCATTAAAGTAAACTGCGTTGGAATTCTGAACTCAGATATTGTTGATAAACTCACTAGCGCGTGGGAACAAACTAAGTCAAACAGATGGAGCAAAAAAAAAATATACTTTACATCTAAGTCCGAGATATGAACTAAGAGTTAAAACAAGCAAAAATTATCTCAGCTCTGCGGAAGATAATGCCGTCAAACAGCGATTGGTTTTATTGGCCCCTTCTAGATGGCGCACTAACCTGTGAAGATCCGCAAAGTCACCATTGGAACTGGTCACATTTTGAAGCTGAGTTGGCGAGCTGGTATGATCAAAGAGCTCTTCCCAAAGGTTTTCGTCCGCGCCATGTTTCGTGGTCGTTGGTTCGTATGTAACTTTCAATGTCGCGCCTTTTATAGACACACAAAAGATCATGAAATAGCATGCGCTTTATAACATTTTTTTTTTCGCCAATTAGCTCTCGCATCTGTTCTCATTGTCTGTCTGTCAGGAAATGAGCTGTTATCGGAAGACCGCTTTTCCAAGTTGGTGTCGCGTTTGAAAGGAAATTTCAAGAGTCGTCACACGGAAAGAATGTTACTGTAAAGGTTATTAAAAACTACTCCGGCAAACTATATAGAGAAGCGTCATCCGTCCTTTTTCTTTCTTTTTTTTTTAATGACGTGCTACTTTCATAGCGCGACTTGTGACATCTTGTGGCATTTTTCTCTTCCCCTACGGACTGTGCAAGGCCGCTTCATGACGCGAGCGCTACGCATGTCAGTCGTTGCCATTTCATCGGGTTCCTTTTTTATTTTTATTATTGCAACTTTCGCCGCCAAACGAAAGAAAGTCGTCGCGAAATTCCTCCCGTGAAAGCCGCTCCGTCTGTTTGTGACCTTATTATTTTTGCTTTAGAAATCAATCTCACGGTCGCTGTTGCTGGCGCGACTGCTGCCGCGAACCGCTGCACACCGATTCTCAGTGGCCGTCTCCGCTCAGTAACAAGTTATCACTTTGTCGAAAAGGTGCTTGTGACGCGCGCGTCAGCCGTTGCTTTTCTTGCTGTAGTTTTTGGTGGGTGTCTTTGTTAGTTTCGGTGAAATGGTTAGGCCTAGTTGGAATGCTCTTAATTGTCCTGAGGCCTAGTTGGAACGCGCTTAATTGTCCTGAACTTTCGCTGTTCGGCCGAGGTGAATATACGATGGTTTAACGACAGCGGGGGCGAAAGTTGACGTGCGTGTTATAAATGAGAATTCACGGTATGTGTCGCCCGCTACATCAAAAACCTGTCGTCCACGTTATCCAGGAGTTGTCGGGGGCTCGGTATAGCTTAGTGTGTGGATTCATTTGTGGGCGTTAAAAGTATGTGACGTCCTCCTGCGAAGTTCGATAGAACAAGTGTCAGTGTAGCTCACTGTATATTGGTGAATATCCGACATCATGCCCGAAAATTCTGGACAAAAGCTTTTTTTTGAAAGGGAAACCGTTTGTCAACGCTATTTTTTTCACATAACATAACAATCAATATATCCTCAGACTACCCGACGCCAGTCTTGCATTTTTTTTTTTTTCCATTTACGATTTTGCCATCGCCATTGGTTGTCTATGGCAGACTTAACTGTTCGATGCGATCGGTGGAAGTACTTTAAAAGCAAGGTTTTGCTACATATTACAAGAATGGGCCATCACCTTCAGTATTTCCATACGAATCTCTTACAATTTTCTTTTTTTTTAATTTTTTCCGAGAATATCGGACATGTGTTGGCATATACTGCTCGCTTTGTGAAGCGCGTGAAAAATTCCAAATTCATACGCGTTCTTCTGAAAGGAATTCGTATGAAACGCAGGACTTCTGTGCCCTGTTAGGAACTTCCGTTTTAGCATTCCGGGCTTTTTTTTTTGTTTCACTGTTCTTTAGCCTTATTAAAAAGCAAGGATACTTAAGGACCTGCATGACAAACATTAAGAAATCAAGAAAGAAATTATTCAGCCGGTCGTTCACCGAAAAATGCACCCTTTATCACGGCAAGGGTGACCTTTTTGTGTCGCTAACGTAGCGCCGTGGGTGAGTTTTAATTCATGAGCGTTCGGGGCACTTTTTGGTTTTATTAGTTTTTTTTTTTTATGTACTAGAACGCCGACGGCATTTCGCTGAAGCCAGACGAGGTCGGCACCGATGGGCAGTTTGTTTCTGACTGTTTTCTGCATCTTGGGGCTGGAACTTAGTACTGAAGGTTATAGTGCGTTCCCTGTAGAAATGTCGACTTAGCTTATCTCGAGCTTATGAAGTCTGCCTAATCCGAAGCGCCAATCCGACCCGGTTCGCTCGATACGGCAGATAGATTTAATTAAACGCTGTCGTTGAAACCCACCACTGACCGCCACCGCTGGGCAGAATATCGCTCTCATTCCGGGGGTGGATCGGTATTTATCCGCATATTAGTTCATTTTTCCTTCACCAGGTTCCGCGTGTAGCTTCCTGAATTAGTATCTCTGGCAAGAACATCAGGCTGCAATGGCGTCTTTGTCCCGTCCCTTGAAACTATAGCAGCACAGTGGAGGAGCTGGCGTAAAGCGAAGCGCAAACCGAAAGAGTTCTGTCGTTGGGTGGGTTTGTTAGGGTCTTGAAACTGTACCGGGAAAGATTTGCTCGCGGCAGAAATGATTAAGAGGAGGTTAGAGGATCGGTGAATGATTATGAGAAAGATTATGCGAGGTGCCGGTAAATAACTCGTAATCTTTGGGCAAGTGAAGCTGTGGGAACCTGACAAGTATCCTTATTTCTACATGTGTGTATCTGTCTGTCAGTGCACGATAAAAAACCGCAGGTGGTCGAAATTTCCGGAGCCCTTCACTACGGCGTCCCTCATAGCCCGAGTCGCCTTGGGACGTTAAACCCCAATAAACCAAACCAAGCCTATCTTCCTGTTTGCCTTAACCTCTTATCTCAGGCTTTGCCTGCATCTCTCTTTTCTCAAAAGCTGCTAGAGTCTAAAAATGAAACGGATCATCACAAAAGGCATTAGCTGCCACCACGCCCATGATTCAAACAGAAATATGCCGTACATCATACACCGTCCAAGATGATGATGATGGTGTTGTCCTCAGGCTTAATGGCACATACCCACGGCGGAGGATTGGCAAGGGTATGTCCCATTTTAAGCCTCAGGACATTATCATCAGCCTGACTACGCCCACTGCAGGGCAAAGGCCTCTCCCATGTCTCTCCAATCAACCCCGTCCTTCGGCAGTTGCGGCCGTCGTATCCCCGCAAACTTCTTAATCTAATCCGCCCACCTAACTTTCTGCCGTCCCCTGCTACGTTTGCTTTCTCTTGGAATCCACTCCATTACCCTCAAGGACCAGCGGTTATCTTGCCTTCGCACTGCATGCCCTGCCCAAGCCCATCCCTTCCTCTTGATTTCGACTTGGATGTCATCAACCCGCGTTTGTTCCCTGACCCACTCCGCCCTCTTCCGGTCTCTTAACGTTACAGCTATCATTTTTCTTTCCATAGCTCGTTGCGTTGTCCTTGACTTAAGCTGAACCCTCTTTCGTCATCATCATTCTCCACATTTACCCCCCCCCCTCTTTCTTTACACCTTACGCTCTAAACAAAAGGGACTAAAAATAGTGTAATCCCTTTTATAAATGGTATAATGTGTCCTATTGGGCAGCTTACTCCCATATAATCGTATTCTTGTCTTGACTGTAGAGACACCTCCTTCACGTGTGGTCTCTCTGTCGTCCCCAGGTGTGCGAAGACCAGGGCTGCGAGGACTGCGTCTTCCCCACTGCCATGAACCTGCTGGACCGGTACCTGTCCCTGGCGGCGGTCCGCAAGACGCAGCTGCAGCTGCTGGGCTGCGTCTGCCTCCTGCTGGCCTCCAAGATGCGCCAGACGAGGGCGCTGTCCGTCGACGCCCTGGTCTACTTCACCGACGACTCGGTCACCCACCAGGAGATACAGGTGCGTCCCCCTTCCTCCTCTTGTCTTCTCTGGTTGTGTCTCTCTCTCCACTGGGCGCGGCTTTACGATGGGCGGCATAGGTTCCCTGAGGGCAGACCTGGTTACAGGGTGTTGCGTCTGCCCCGATAGCGGGCTCAACGGGTAGCGAAGAGCCGAGTCTGAAGTCGGGCTGCAGGCACTCGGACATCACGGTGGACGCCGAAGCAGAGGTCTCCTAAGCAACACGGGTAATGGGCTTAATATTGGTAATTTGTTGGCCAAACTAGGCCTACAAAGGGTCAATATTGGTAATGCATTGGCAAAAGGGCCAATATTGGTAATGTATTGGCAAAACTAGTCCTACAAAGGGCCAATAGTGCTAATGTATTGGCAAAAGGGGCTAATATTGGTAATGTATTGGCAACACTACTCCTACAAAGGGCCAATATTGCTAATGTATTGGCTATACTAGTCCTACGAAGGGCCAATATTGCTAATGTATTGGCAAAACTAGTCCTACAAAGGACCAATATTGGGCCGATTGCCTGTTCTTTGGGGGAGAAATTCTAGAGGCCCGTGTACTGTGCAATGTCAGTGCACATTAAAGAACCCCAGGTGGTCGAAATATCCGGAGACCTCCACTACGGCGTCTCTCATAGCCTTAGTCGCTTTGGGACGTTAAACCCCATAAACCAAACCAACCAAACTTAACAGAGATATTAACATGATGATCAAATATATTTCGGTACTGAAAATAATTATGAGCACTGCGACTCTTTTTATAGTTGGTCTCCTGGCCCCAGGTCCCTAGTTGGGGAATTTAGTTCACTTAAGTCCAATCACTGTTGTCTGGGTGACGTGCCCAGTCTTCGGGAAACCGCCTACCAAGACGTCTCCGACGCACTCTTGCCACTTCCGGCAAAATGCTGTCCAGGCTGTTCCTGTCTGTCTGAAAAACTTTATTATTGTTGCACAATAGGGAGGGAGTTTGAGGTATCCCAGAAAGGGCCACCTCTCACAACCACTAGGTGCGCTCCTCTGTTCCTGCAGCAGTGTTGACGAGCCCGCTAGGAGACCCGAGTGGTGGTGAAGGTCAGACACGGGCACTGCGCAGCTCTCCGTGGGAACGGAATGCCGAAGCTGCGTTCGCGCAGAGGGTTCCGCGCATGGGAAGACGAGAAGTCTCTTCAGAACCGCGGGTATACAGGCGCCGTCGCTCGCTGTAAACAACCACTGCCGCGTCCGCATCACACAGAGCACCGCCGCCGACGCGCGATACCTAGCCGCTGTGGCCCGAGTGGATGGCCGCGATGAGCTTTCCCAGGCAGCGGACGGCCATCTCAACGCCGCTGTCTCGATGCGCAGAGGAATTTGAAGCGTAAGAGCATCTCCGAACCCGTGGGAGCAGCCGGGACGAATTTTTGCCAGACAAGCGGATGTCCATTTGAAAAGTATTGTGTCGAAGCTCGGAATATTTCGAAACGTAATGAGGGGCAGAAGAATAAATTTTAAGGGCCCAGTTTTTTTTTTCTCCGCAATGGAAAGCTTGCTCTGAGGTGCTGTATTCCCCAACGGTTTTGTTGGAAACGCTGTAGAAAAATTTTAAGGCGAAAAGCCTTTAATGGCTCATACTGTCGTCCTTTAACAAAGCGTGTCAAACGCGTTTAACTTCGGAACTAAAAAGGACAGAAGAAAGCCAATGGTTGCTTCAGATAGAGGAGGAAAAAAATAACCTAGAAGCCAAGTTTGATGACTGTAGATTAATTAGTTAATTAATTATATGCAAAAATGTCGAAATAGCGCGCACGTCGATATGGTCACGGAAACGGTGTGACGTCACATCCACCGGAAGTCGTCTCACGACACTTTACTTGCCAGTGTCCTCGCAATTTTCACCGAGAGTTTTTAAATCAGTGCGTGCGCACGTTTTTCATTTATCCCGATGCTGCAAGGCGCGAAGAGCGAGCGCGAGAGCGTTTCCGCGTCGACGAAAGTGCTAGACGTTTCTTCTTTAACACGCCGTACGGGGTAACAATCTACATATTGTGATTCAACTAGATGATTAGAATAGTGCGCAAAGGCTTTCTGCAAAAGCCCGAAAGCATTCCTCGGGCAACAGTCTATAGAGCGTGTACTTTCATCGGCTCCAGTTGCCTCTGAACCTGCGGTGGTCCCCCGGGTTCAATATCCTCGAAAAGTACCCGAACTCTTAAGCCTCCAAATTTGTTTCCTTGCTTTGGATCTGCGTACTATCTGGTAATCAGAGCCGTTTTGTACCTTAACGCAGCATCCGGACACGACTACCAACCCTTTTCCCCTACCTCCCGGAGCGGGCTTTCCCCTGTTCTCCGTGGGGTTCGACGATTCCAATAGCGGTCCCTACCGCGAATGACCTTTGACCCCGGTCAGCGGGGATGCTAAGGTCAGCGGGCGAAGAAGCGGCGGTGCGCGCGGAGGAGGGGTTCGAATAGCGGTCGCGTGCGCGAGCCTGACTCCAGAGAGGGCGTTCGGTCAAGCGAGAGAAAGCGACGGCGGGGAAACCCTTATCCCGAGCCGATGCTCCGAATCGGAGGTGGAGGGACCGTGTCCGCCCGCTGGGAAGTGAAATCGGAGAGAGTGTCAAGACTGAATGGCGACAAGACAGCACAGGCCCTCTAGTAGCAGGAGGCGAAGAGAGATCGTGACGCCGCCCAGCAGGGTGCAGAGGTCAATGGAAGAGACGGAGAGGGGGGAAGAGGGGACGGCGCGTCAGACCAAAGCCAGGCGCAGACTGGACCTCACCTTTTATTCTTCTGTCCAGGATGAACGAGGGGCACATTCTGACACTTTCGCTCCTCCGTTAGAAGGGTTGCCCCTCGTTTATTTATTTTTTTCTTTTAAATGCTTGTTTTGTTGTGTGGAGTATGGTGGACCGTCTGGAAGTCCCGCTACGGTGGCCGACCTGTGTGTGAATGGGAGGGACGGTGCGGTGTTGAGGGCTTGTTGACGTCAGGAGGGTCTGCTCCCCCCCCCCCCCTCACCGTCCGGTCTGGACAGTTCTCTGTCTGGCTGGGCGTTGTTATGGCTGCCGCTTGCTGCAGACACGTCTGGAGCTTTTGTCCCTCGCCGCGTTTTTGCTTTTCGTCTGCTCGCCCAGCGCCCGTCTGCTACCTTTTTCTGACCTTGTTCGTTCCGTCTGGAGTACCGTTTCGGTGCTTGTTCTCGTCTGCGGACCGTTCTGCGTTTGTATACTTATTCTGCGCTGTACATTCTGTGTTTGTAATTTTATGTTCGCTACTTTTGTCGTGTTAGTGGTCGTGTTCTGCTGGAATATTCTGTGACTCTTTTTTTTTTGTCTGTAAGCATTTTTTACTTGTGCGCTGTTTTCGTCTGCTCGGCATCGTCTGCGTTTATTCTCCTCATTTATTATCTCCTCAGCTCTCAGAACTATTCACTGACTCCGAGGTCAATGCCCTTTCGTCAGCTAACCGCCGCCGCCCGCAATTGCGAAAAATTTCACCACATTAGCCGTCGTTTCCCTATCGTGCAGGAGGAATTGCTTTCCCGCCCACGTATCCGCTCCGTAACATGTCCAGCCAGCGATTTTCGAGCGATACATTCTTTCTTTTTTTTTCGATTTCTGTCCTACGGCCATTCTGACAAATGACCCCCTCTTCCGCCCTAACATCTTATCACCGACCGCCACCGTTAGGCTTAGCGCAGATCGCTATCGAGCCAACATCCGGCGTTTCTTTTGTTTTTTTTTTCTTCTTTTTCCAAGTGAATCCGCTAAAACGGGATTCACCGCTAACAGGCCGAAAATACGACACGGAAAGGCACATTCGTGACTACGGTTCCTCGCGCGCAGCGCACCATTAGCACGACCGATTATTCAAATCACCTGCTCGAGTGGGCCAGGTTGGGATGCGTGGCCTCAGAGAACCTTGTTTCATCCCTGCGGCTCGCTTCTTGTAGTGTCTTCTTTTTTTCTTTTTGGTCTTCTAAGTGTTGGACTTCATGACACGCGCATGCGTTGTTCGCTCAGTTCCGTAATTGTCCCGCTAGAGGGCGTCTGGTCACGTGGCCAGGATCCCTTTAGCCGAAGTCTCCTGCACGACATGTTTTTCGCCGCGGGCACATCTGTCTTCAATGCTCCGGGGTGTGGAGCAGACGTTTCCCGTCGGAGGATGGGATGAGTTCTCAGATAAGGTAGAGGGGCTGGAAGATGCTAGACTGCGGTACTCCCGGAATGGTAGCCTGGAGGGAACCTTCAGAGGCATCTACTCTCGTAACCTGTTCAGAAAACAGAAAAAAAACGGTACTAATGTTAAGGCGGGAGCGTTTCTGGGAGATACTCGGTTCATTGAACCACAAGCTCGGTGGGTCTTGTAGTCCGCGCACCACGGCTTCTTGGCCCCTGTTTTATTCGGTTTGGTTTACGGGGCTTAACGACAGCGGACACGTTAATGCGGGCAAGTTAATGCGAGCTCATTCATGGGATGAAATCCCAGCTTGAATGGTACACGAGCGTTCCCTCTTATACGGGACTTGACTGTACCGTACTCTTCACTGTCCGCTTCCCTTCTTCGAACGTCAAGAAGCTGCGCTCTGTCAACATGCTTTTGATCGACTACCGCCAGTGGTCATCGGAAAGTGAATACAAGATCGCTTATAGGAAAGAATCTGATGGACTCGTACAGAGATGTTCCCTTTTAAACTGTACACGACTGTACCGTACACTGAAAGCCATAAAGAGGTATGAATAGCACAGTGGTTATTCCTTTGGGTCTTTCGGGTCTACCGCAACCATCAGGCCCTTATAAGACCAACCATTACACCATCTGAGTTAGTCCCACAGATGTCACCGGCAACAGTTAGTCCCTAAACACTTGTAGATATAGCAGCAAACGCTAAGCTATAAACAGGCATGAACAGCACAGTGGTTATTCCTTTGGGTCTTCCGTGTCTACCACAACCGGCAGGCCCTTATAAGACCAACCATTACACCATCTGAGGTTATAGTCCCACAGATGTCACGGGCAACAGTTAGTCCCTAAACACTTGTAGATATAGCAGCAAACGCCGCATTTAATCCCGTTTTGTCCGTCCCCGGATATGGAAATAAAGCAGCGCTTTAGTAAACACTGCACTCCTATTGATCATCGGACCAGGAAACTCCGTCTCTGTCTACGGCAGCCCGCGCGCCGTGCAAGGTCATTACCTGCAATGTCAAGATCCCCGCCCGAAGTTCGCGGCATAGACTGTGTTTTCCTGCTCAACGCAGCCTACCAGCTGCCGCGGAGCCGTGCCATGACGACGACTGGCGCCACAGCGACGACTTCATGGGTGCGAGCTAGACAGACCGTAGCGCACAATGGCCTCCCCTCTCGGCCTCCAGTCCCCCAGCGCCGAATGTGTCTCTCCCGCCATTTGTCTTTGAGTTTACTTTTTTCCTTTCCCTCGACAGTGGCCGTAGAGACCTTATAAGTTCGCGCTAGGTGATGCTGTGTGGCCAACGCACAATGCCGCATTGTGCCTTACCCTCGTTGATGGAAGATCTGCTTATTTCCCCTTGTGTCTCCAGCTCTTGCTTTCTCTCTCCCTCTCTCTCTGGAAGCACCAGGCGCGAGCAGTTGTTGCCTCTTAGTGGATTGCATGGATGCTACGGCTTCGACTGCGGCTGGCATCTCTTCCTCACCTCATTCTCCTCCCCTGCCGAGCTTCCGGAGAGTCACGTGACTTTTAACAGCGAAGCAGGACCGCGCAGTGAAGGTGTCTGCCGTGACAGCTGACAGTCCGCGCCGGAGTTGACGTCCTCAGTCCTGGTCTGTCTCTCTGCCCCTGTGGCGTTGAGAAAGGCTGTCCTCTAGAGGACTGTGCGGAATCCTCCAACCGTGACGAGATTGAGCCGCCCAGTGGGGAAACAAATGCGGTCGATGAATCAGCCCCGCGCAATGCGCTGTCCTGGAGTTGGTTCCAGAAGGTGTGCGATGCTGTTGTTCCTGTTGGAAACTGCGCGCGCTTTTTTTTTGTTTTTCGTACATTCTGGGCTCTCTCCTCTATCTTCGAGCGAGTTTCTTCCTTGTTTGCGGCTGGCAAATGCTGCCTCGTCAACCTGAGCTGCAGCTGGGTGTGGTTGGTACTTGGCGACGAGGATGTCTCCGCACATGCGCCGTTGTCACTGCTGCTCGAGGCAGTGTCAGTCGAAACGTCTGAGTTAAGTGGGCTTTGACATCCCCATTTGTTAGGTCGTCTTTCTCTTTTCATTTTTTTAAAGAAAAGGGCGGAAGCCACAGTGTCGCCGATGGTTGACTTTTCTGGAAGCTTTCATTTCGCCCAGCTGAGGACTCTTGGAATATCCTTGTCAGTCAGTCCTCTGGAAAGCAAGAGCTGCTCTTCAAGCGTGTCGCGTGTTGACTACGTTGGCTGTTTTTTTTTTGTCCTGTGTAAGGCGTCAGAGTGTCGTCCCTCTGTCACTGTGCAATGTCAAGCGCATTGCACTGAGGAGTGACGTGGTTCTGCAGCTGGCAGCGAGCCGCCTTCGTTTCAGTCGGCTTCTGGGAGTTTGACATCCGGGCAGCGGATGATCTGAGTCGACTTTACCTGCCCTCGGAAGAGGCGTTCTTGGTGACAAAGTATTCTTCTCGTCGGGAATGTGTGTTCAGGACAGAGCCTAGACTGGCTTCACAGCCTAATTCCTTTTCTGATCCTTTGATCTCCTTATCACGTCAACTTCCTGCCGAAACCCGTACATCGAAATCCCTACCGAAAGCTGTTCAGTGACGTCTCCCCCGGCAGAGCACTTACGAAGTACGTTAACAAAAACCTAAAAGCAGGCAGTAGGTACGCCAGCGCCGATGCATGGCACTGGGGGAGATCTTCTTAAACAAAGTCATTGCAAACGGAGAGTACTCCCCGCGCGTACTTCACAAGTGGTCTCTTGCCAGGCGCGAAACACTTGTGTCCATCAGGTGCATCCACTGCCAGGAATGCTGGAGAGTGGATCTGTAACACCTTATATGGGCTTGCCCATCTTTCTCGCGAGGGACGCACGAAATTTAGGACGCACCACATGACGAAATTAGCTCCTTAGCACAGCTGATACGATCTAGCACCGTAGCACAACAGGCCATCGCTGCGTACAGGGGTGGTGTGGCCTGCTTCGAGTAGTGTAAGATAGGTCGACTGATTTACAACGCGTATTGTGAAGGCTGTGAAGACAACCGATTGAATGTCCACCCCCATCCCTCCTAATTACCGAGCAGCGGCCTGGTGTCATCCCTCCCTTGCAATAAAGGATTCATTCATTCATTCATTCATTTCAGAGCGACAACTGTAGAGCATGTTTTTCAGTTTTGCGGCGCTGACGTAGCACCGCGCCAGGTTGATTGGTTACCATGGAGTGACGTCATTCCTGACGTTACTGCATGCTCCCCAATCAGCGTGGCGCAATATGCGCTGCGCCGTGCTGATTGGTCCGGGCGCAGTAACGTCACGTACGTGACAGCACAGCGCCATGAACTGCATTCTTTCGAGAAGACAATAGCGAATAAAGAGTATTCAGCTTACCAGCACAAGCAGCTCTCGCTGAATCTAGCGCTACTCTGTGGTAGCCTTTCTGTAAGCCTCTATTTTTTAAGAGGTTCCTCAGCTCCCTGTCAGTACCACTGTCTTTTGACTGGACTGCTTGCTTCTGATATTCCGTGGTGCTTCAGCAGCTGTGCCCAGCATTCTTGAATCTGCTTCTGATATTCCTTGGTGATTCACAGCTGTGCCCAGCATTCTTGAATGTGCTTCTGATATTCCTTGGTGATTCACAGCTGTGCCCAGCATTCTTGAATCTGCTTCTGATATTCCTTGGTGCTTCAGCAGCTGTGCCCAGCATTCTTGAATCTGCTTCTGATATTCCGTGGTGCTTCAGCAGCTGTGCCCAGCATTCTTGAATCTGCTTCTGATATTCCTTGGTGATTCACAGCTGTGCCCAGCATTCTTGAATCTGCTTCTGATATTCCTTGGTGATTCACAGCTGTGCCCAGCATTCTTGAATGTGCTATTTCTTCTACTTGCTAGGTATACAGTAGAGAACCGCTTTCTTGAGCTGTGCGCTATTCTGGGCGCGGGGCGGGGGAACGGCGAGCAACACGGACAGTCAGCTGTTGAGTTGCGGCGTGGCATGGAATTCACACCGCACAGAGCAGCAATAGACTACCTTGCTCAACGCCGTAGCAGGCTGCAAATGTCACCATCTCTTGTGGCCAGTGTCGTCAATGCATTTGAAAACAGCAGTCGAGATTTGATAAACAAAAAAAAATGACACGTGAGGGAATGCGACTTGCTCACAGTATCAGGCACTGAGCAACAGTATTAAACGTTATCTATGCTGGTTTCTTGTGACTCCAAATGCAATTCGGCCAGCGGTGTACAGCGTTGGATACTGGCTGACAGAGGCTGACTGAGAACGTCGACTTTTTCGTCTAGCTGGCCTCTCTGGAACGTTCACTTTCTATTCTACACGTACTTGACGCGGGGCATAAACGAGGTGATAAATTCCTCTAGTGACATGAAGTTAGTGAGCTTAAGTTAAGGACAACTCAGCGAGCTATGGAAAGAAAAATGATAGGTGTAACGTTAAGAGATCTGAAGAGGGCGGAGTGGGTGAGGGGACAAACGCGGGTTAATGACATCCTAGTTGAAATCAAGAGGCAGAAATGGGCTTGGGCAGGGCATGTAATGCGAAGGCAAGATAACCGGTGGTCCTTAAGGGTAACGGAGTGGATTCCAAGAAAAGGCAAATGTAGCAGGGGCCGGCAGAAAGTTGTGTGGGCGGATGAGTTTAAGAGGTTTGCGGGGATACAGTGGCCGCAACTGGCGAAGGACAGGGTTAATTGGAGAGACATGGGAGAGGCCTTTGCCCTGCAGTGGGTGTAGTCAGGCTGATGATGATAATGCCGGGCATAAATGAGGCGATAAATTCCTCTTATGACATTTTTGGTTAATGGCGCTGGTTGCGAATAGCGTGTGCGAAACGAATCTCCTAATTAGGTCAGCGCCGCGACGATGTGATCTTTCGTGGCATTCGTGACGCATTTTTACTTGTCCGATATATGCGTGCTCCCTGTAGGCAGGGGGAGTGGGGCTTGCCGGTTTACCCCCCACTTCGGCAATCGCGTATGGGATCCGCTGACGTCCGACGTCCTGGGTAAACGTGTAATACCGGCGAAGTTCACTGCAAGCGTCAAATCTTAGAATTGCAAAAGTGCGCCGCGCTCGGCAGCTGCCTGGCGCCGCGGTCATAGCCGTTCCCTTTCTCCCGTGACGTCAGCGCTATAGCCGCGCCATTTCTAGCGCTATCGTCGCCTATCGCCATCTTCGGACTGCCGTCCTGTCGCGTACGGGGGGCTGAGTTGGCGTCACTTTGCCCCGTTGTGCGGGCATCCATTAACGACGCGGCGCCTCACGTCGATTTCACGGAGTCGTTGACCCGCACGAGGCTCTAATGATGACGTGGTGTGGTTAGGTAACAGGAGAGAGATTCCATGTTGAATGGATGTTCGCCGGTTCCTTGCCGCGTTGCAATCGAATGATGTGTTCTTTGTTTAGAGTGTTTTAAAGTGTTTTCAGCAACTGGTTGCTGGGTTTTAACACTTTAATGGGTTTTAACGGTTTAACAAGCTGCGTATAGGCAGCGCTATTGTTATGCGCTTCGTGTTCTCTGTTGAAATGTCGTTGTACTCGAGTGTCTAAAATCGCATTACTTGGCGAGGCGAGCTCAGTTGGAGAACGCGTACGGTTATGAGAATACTTTGCTTAGAAGGGGAAAAAACGCGTCTTCGTTGTTGCGAGTTTTTCGGAACGAACAGTTCGCAATAGGCGGACGTTGCGGATCTCTCGGACCGTGCTCTTATTGGAATGGTCATTCAAACGGAATGACCTGAGAGAACATTTTTGGTTGTTACAAAATGCAGGAAGGCTAACTTTCTGTATTTATACCATTTCTTGAGCTCCTTAAGGCTGATGATGATGATGATGAGTCCCTTATACAGTGCTAACAGTATGAGGATTGTTTGCCCGTTTCGCCACTTCTGTTGTCAGCACAGGATAAGCGCAGGTGTACACGGCAGGACTATATTGAGCCTTTCGCAGGTGTACACCTGTGCGTACGGACGTTTTAACAAAAATGAATGGGTGCGCGGAAGACTGTATGGACACCGGGAAATGCTGGGAAAAAATAGGTGACCAGACACTAAAAAAAAAGTTAGAATGCTGCATCTTCGGGCATCAGTACTCGTCCCTCTCTCGCTCAGAAGCGTCGAAGTGAAGACGATCTTGAGATGATCATTCTCAATGGGCGCGTAAACAAGACGTCTTCTATCTCGCGCGAGGCAAACGCAGCGGCAGCTTTTGTCTCGAGAGCCGCATTCCGTCGAAGTCAGCCGCGCGATATGATCGCCTTGTTTCTGCGCCGCTTACGACAGCGATTCGTGGCAGCAGCGACGTGTCGGCGGCGCCTGGGAGTCGCGCGCCTCCTCTCCACTTCGACGGAGGTCGCGCGCGATTTGCGGGGAAGCCGACCTTAACCTGGCTTTTCTTTGTCCGTCCGACATGATTATTCTGTCTTGACATGGATAGAAAGGATAAGAATGTCACAAAACCGCTCGAAACATAGCACTAACTGTATGGTGTATGGTATGGTATGGTGCGGTATGGTATGGTATGGTATGGTATGGTATGGTATGGTATGGTATGGTATGGTATGGTATGGTATGGTATGGTATTGTGGAAGCCAACCTTGACCCGGCTTTTCTTCGTCCATCATGCTTCCACGCCATAGTGGAAGACACCGAAAGAATAATTTCTAACGCCTGGAGTAGATCGCACAAAATACGAACGTGTTTCTCAATGTCACATGTATCGCAGTACGGCCGCTACGGCCAGGGACTGGATTCCAAGACATTGGGCTCATCTTGCGAATGCCAAAGCTGTGACGATTTGCGTTCTGAAATATTTCATTCGCCTTTAATTCATTTACTGGCTTACATAATCAAGTGTGCGTCCAGGTCTGACCGTTTATTGTGCATAAGAGTGAGGAATTGTGCACAACGTGTGCAGAAAACGTAATATAATAGCATATGGCATAGATCATTGCAGTCTTGAATCTACGAATAATCGTTACACAAGTTAGTTTCTTGAATCGCATTGTTTGGCGTTCCACCTATCGGCAGATTGGATCCGAAGAGACGTCCGAACTTCCTGTAGGATCCATTTAATGTTTGAATCGGAGGTGAAAAAAAAAAAACATAGTGAGCGAAAAAAATTGAACGTTTCTTGCCGAAGCCACGACAGACGGACTAGGCTCCCACGAATTTTCCGCTATTGTTTCTTTGTGTACTTTAGGGCATGGACCTCGACATTACATTTTTTTTTCCTTCTCTTTGAATAGGCTGTGTCGATGTTTGGCGATGGCTGTATACAACCTGCCCATTTTTTAATAACCCTTCTTATTTGCATATGTGTGCAAAACCCGTGTACGTCCGTGCATAAAAAAAATATTGCCCTGACGGGGGCTGTTTAAAGGCCCGTGCTACACCCCTCATAATGTGACATAGGAAGGGCGCACACACAACCTTTACGAAGGGGGTGATTTTAAACAAACAAAAATTCGGCTGCTCTGTGAACATCGCGGCCAAGTAGGGAAGAGGGTAGGGAAAAAAATTTACAGAAACAAAAAAAAGAAACAACGAACACAAGCGACGTATATCACCACCTTGCGGGTTGCCCCTTGCACTTGCCCGTCCTTCGACAGGTTGCGGCGTCGTTTGTGTTGGCAACCTCTCGATGCGTGCGCGACCTGATCAACCCGCATTTTTTTCCCCCCTCCTTTCACTCTTCTTCGTGTTTCTATTTTCTTTGTCCATCATTCACTCTCTTTCTTCTCCTCTTCTTTCTTTCTTTCTATCGCTTCACCTTCACTCCTTTACCCGTAGCGTGCCATCTGTTCGCACCTCCTCACCCGCGTTTGCTTGACTCGGTTTGGTTTGGCTGTGTCTCCTAACACACCCCCCTTCCCCGTATCTTCAGAACGCCCTCTGTCTGCTTATACTATTTAACCGCGTGTAGCAGCGCCGACAGCGCCTCCCTGTTGTCATCGCAAGGCACGGGCGCACATGCCACTAAGATGCGAACGAAACACGCCGTGCTGTATTACGCGCTGTCTCTTCGTTTGTGTGTGTTTGTGTCACATATCTATTGTACATGAATCTCCCGAGAATGGCTTCGCTTTGTGGGAGATTCTTGGAGTCGAGGCAGGAACGCTGGGCTGGATGTAGGGAGGGAGGGGTCTCAGGTGAATCGACGCAGGTACGCTGGGGATGCGTAGAGGCTGCAGGGAGGGGTCTCAGGTGAATCGGTCGCTGCTGAATGAGAGCTACGGCTTTCATCGGTACCCCCTCCGCCCCCCTTTCTTGTAAGGGTGTCCGTTGTTGCGTGCGTGGCTTCTTCTTCTCTGCTGCGTTCGATAATCGGAGTCCTTAGACATCGGCGTGGAGGATGGCGGCGCAGAATCCTCCTCGACCCTTTAACCCCAAACCACGTGACACACGGGTCCCTTTAAATCGCGTCTCTACCTCCAAGTCGATGGATTCACCGACCTCGACTCCTCCTTTCGATATCTTGTTTCGTTTTTGTTTGTTTTTTTCACTTCGTATCTATAACCCACGTCCTCTTGTATGCTGTATCGATCGCATCGCGACTGAGTATAACTGCGGGCTGGGGCCGATGCAAGGTGCACCTTTGTCCTGTCAGGTGGGTCGGGGGTTCGCGCAGTGGGAAAGCGTCGGATCCTAACCTGCCTACACCGTGCGCCGCTCACACCCCTTTCCCCCTTTTTATCTTGCGGGCCTTCTAGCTGTTCTCGGGTTGGAGCAAACGACGCGTGAAGTGAGGTTACGACCGCGTTGAAGGTCGGCCATCCGCCGCTAGGTGCCGCTATAGGTCCCGCATATTAATGGCGAGAGTCCTGCAGGCGCATGCTTTTGCCCGTGAGGGAAGGGGTCAAGATAGCGGGGTCGAAGACAGCTTCGACTCCAGATGTTGCAGCGAGGTATACCGGGCGTCGGCAGCCCACATCCGTTCGACCGTATGGCGGACCGGCGGGCAACCCCCTCCGCCGATGTGACGGCGAGTAAATGACCCGAGATTAAAGGGAACAACGCGGGGGAATGGGCGGAACATGTGCCTCTGGGCTTTTTGAGGCCTTGGCAGGTTGCCAGGGAAAGCGGCGTGGCTTTGATCGCACCTGTGGTAATTCATTTACCGTCGCTGATGCGTTTCACTTTTGTTTCTTTTTCAAAGGACGATGGCTGCGGGGTTCGTATACATTTGTATGTGTAACGCGTTGGTTAGAAGGCCATAGCCTACTGATTTTAACGTGGGTATGGAGTGCTGTTAGCGGTAGAGCCGGCCAAACCTAGGGTTAGCAGAGCAACTGGTCCTTGACGTGCGCTCAGAACTTGCAGTTCTTGGTGGAATCCATGCAGCTCCACGGGTACGTGCAACAGAAACCAATCAGTGGTATGGGTGCAGGTCTCTTGAACGCAGGTCCTTGGCGATAAGTTCTCTTGAGTCATGAACGGGTCACAGCCCTCCAGGAACAAGTGCTTCTCAGGGAGAAAGTGTATCTCGTCATGTTAAGTGACGGGGAAAATGGTTTAGTTCCGAAATCTCTAGGAACTCTTCAGTTGCAAAACGAATCCTTGATTTGTAAAGATCTCGGAAGTGCCTGCGAGACGCCATTGCGTAATGTCCTAGCTATGGGCGCTATTCTTCGTCCTGTAGGAGGGTCCGCGGTGCGCCCCGTTAACCCATATTCCTCTGTCTTGTCCCTGTTTCACAGGAGTGGGAGCTCCAGGTTCTGGACAAGCTCGGCTGGGATGTGGCCTCTGTGGTGGCCAACGACTTCGTCGACCATCTGGTGGCCATGCTGGGCCTCGCCGACGACGGCGACACCGTGCGGAGGCACGCGAACACCTTCATCTCCCTCTGTGCCACTGGTGAGTCCCCTCTTCTCTGACGCCTGCGATTGCTCATAGGTGTCATCACACTCCAAGCAAGAAAAGTGCTGAACGGGCTGCAGAGGACAGTGGCTTGTGAACAGTGTTCTCCACAGCCATTACTCGTTTTAATTGCAAATCAGCATCAGCGACAATTTGCCTTCCCAAGGACTAACGTTCGCTATGTAAGGACTGTAGAGTTCTGAAACCGCTCCGTTTTTTTGTGTTTTTTTTGGAGGTGGGGGGGGGGGAAGCGAAATGCGAAAAAAGCATGTGATCTGTGCGATGTCAGCGCAGGATAAAGAAGCCCAGGTGATTTAAATTAATCCAGAGCCCTCCATTAGGGCGTTCCTCATAGGCGATGTGTCATTTCGGGACGTTAAAGCATACACTCACATGTTCATATATGTCCCATTGTATCCAGTGACGGCTGTGATTTCATGGCATGCCATCCTTTTTTGAACGACTTACGGCCGTAAAGATTTCTTTCGGGGCCTTTATCACGGGCGGCATATCATCCAGGACGTAGTCAAAATTAGAGGGCGAGGGAACTTTCCTACGCACGTCTTGACATTTTACGTCGCCTTGATTGGCTACATTACCTAGCAGGAAACCTAGTGACCTGAGAACTTCGGATAGAGACTTTACTTCTAGTATAGTCAGCAGTATTGCGTTAAATTTCCAAGGGTTTGCAAGAACCGTAGCAATCAGCGTCATATCCTCAGCCCAGTGGTAGACCTACGAGTGTACGGTAACGTTTCGTTGGTTGCAGTTTTCGTAACTGGTGCTTCCCTGTGTGCACCTCTGTCGCGAGTGTTCCGCTTAGTGCCGTCACGGACAGCCTGGGTTCCTCGTAAGCCCCGTCAGCGTTTTGTCTGCCGAAAGAGCTGCAACGCCAAGACCTCTTAACCGCCTCTTAAGCCCGCCGCTATCACTTAAGAGTGGTCCCCTCAGGGTATTGCTGGCCTCAGCAACTTTGCTATAGTTTGGTCGTTGTCCCGACCTGCTGCAACGCCGCACCTCGTTCCTTTGGCGGCCGTATTTCCTAAGCAACTCTCCCTGCTTCTTCGAGGTTCTCTCCGCGGCGTTCAACTGGACAAGTGTGACTGTATACTTGTACACCGCTCTCGTATCGGGTATAGTGTATGCGACGCGCCGAGTCCATTCAAGGAGGAGCACCCGTCTCGCCTTCGCGACCGCTATCTCGCCATACGTAAACGCGGCATCCGGTATTTTCTTCACTGGTCGCGACAGCGATAACGTCTCAGCGAACGCCGCGTGGAGGGATGGCATCGTTCGATGTGATTTACTGCGCGCGATACCCTCGTCACTTGGACGAGGAAACTGTGGGACGCTCGGCTTCTCTGGGCCGTGCACTCTAAGCAAGAATTATAGTCTGTATGGGAGTTTAAAGGGAGTAAGTTCTCCTTTAGCGCATTCCGTTTTAAGGCGACAGCCTTTAATGGCTCATACTGCCGTTCGTCCGTTAACAAAGCGTGTCACGCGCGTCTAACTCGGGAACTAAAAAAGATAGAAGAAAACCAATGGTCGCTTCAGGTAGAGGAGGCAAAAAATGAACCCAGAAGGCAAGTTTGATGGTTGTAGAGTAATTACTTAATTAATTATAGGCCAAAATGTAGAAACTGCGTGGAAATAGCGCGGATGTCGATAACGACGGCAACGGTGTGACGTCACATCCGCCGGAAGTCGTCACGGCGTAGTGAAAATTGCCACAGAATGGTCGGAAAAACGACGGATTTGTGTCAAATTAGGTGTAAAAATGTGTAATTAAGCGTAATTAACACTTATGATACCCGGCAGATGTATAATTTAGGTATAGATATAGCCACGGGAATGGTGTGACGTCGCATCCACCGGAAGTCGTCACTGCATAGTGTCCTCGGCTTTCGCCTCTCAACACTTTAGTTGCCAAAGTGTCGTCGCAATTTTAGGGGCAGGGAACGCTACCCAAGTCCCGGAGCAGATTTCGATCACTAATTACACGGAACGCGTACTGTTGGAATTGCAGGCATGTTTCCACTGCAAAGCAGTAACTTTATGCAGTTAGCAATGGGAGGAAGGTTTTAAATGTGCCGCCGTAGCCACTGAGATTAGAAAATAGAGCAGGTTATAACCTCGGTTAAAATATTCGGAACTAGTAAAACTTCGCGTGTTTTGAAGAGGGGAGTCTGTTTGCGTTGCAGGCCATAACTATTTCGTACTTTTAGAGATGACAATTACGCCGACTTGCGGGCAACATACCCTAGATGCTAGAGGACAGCTTTACTCCCTTTTTTACTCCCATACTGACTATTTGGTGTTATGAAGGTATTGGATGCGCAATCATATAGGTACGTTGACGATTTTTTAGTGTTTTTAGCGCGTGACTATTCCAGCCAGGATGCCATTGATGAAGTTTTAGAAGTTTTTAAGCAACACGGACAAGGTCTTGGTTTTACACATGAGTTACCCCACAGGAGTGTTCTGCAGTTCCTGGACCTCAAACTAGAGTTCTGCGTGCGGCATGTATGTTGGTCTTACCAACCTCGTGCAAAAAAGGAACTTTTGCCGTACAAATCAGAGCATTCCAAAATTGTGAAAAGAGGCATTGCTTCCCTTTGCATGGAATCGGCTCTCAAAAAGTCGTGTGTGCATCAACTGCAGGCAAGTTTTGACAATCAGATCCGCCGGCTTTCGGCAGCAGGTTTCCCTATATCGCTCTTGACGGCGGTTGCCGAGGCCCTGATACGAAAGATGAAGACCGGTACGCCAAGTATGAGAGGGACGAGTGAACGCGAAGCGTTCAGGCCTGTGGTGGTGCCATATCTGCATAAGGTGTCTCATCACCTCAAGAGAGTTGCAGGCAGGCATGGTGTCCCTTTGGCGTTTTCTGCGCCGAATAAACTGGCGAAGCTGTGCGCCCGCACGTGCGGTGATAGAAGGAGTGGATGCCTAATTAGGCACGGGTCTACCTACATCCCTTGCGCCACCGGGGTGGTATACTCCTTCCCTCTTTCATGTGGTAAGACCTACATCGGGCAGACAGGGCGGTGCATAAACGAGCGACTCAGGGAGCATGCGAATAAAGTTAGGAACAACACAGACAAAGGGGCACACCTTGTGTCCCATCTTAGTTCTTGCCGCAATTGCACACCGCGACTTGACGAGACCGTGATACTAGGAAAAAGCAAAAATGAACAAGCGCGGCTGGCTTTGGAAGCTTTCCACATAAAGGAAAACGCTGTAGACTGTATCAGTGACACGTCCGTGGCTCTGTACGTAGCCGAAATCAACTTTTTGCGATCGCGTCTGCGTTAACAGCCCTTGGCTTGACTATTGTGGTTAAAGATTGCATTTGAGCATGCGTGGCCAGGTGTATAAATAAGCGTTCCAAGGAAGAAATAAACAGTTGTTAGTGCGCTTGTGTGTGTCTCTCTGTCTTTCTTCGTGGTTCGTCCTTTGATTGCGCATCCAATACCTTCACAACATCATGTACCAACTAGGTCCAACCCAAGTTTTATTGAAGTATTTGGTGTTAAGAAAGCGCAACTAATGAGAGTGGTGGTGCCTGGGAACTGTTTGCTCCTTTGTTCTGGTGCGCATCGAAAACGGCAAAAATAGAAATTAGGAACGAATAGGAGCAGTTACATGCAACTAAAATAGAAAGAAGGCATGAAAGAAATATGATCTGAAAACAATAAAAGACAACTGGCGAGATCAAACAGATTAAAGAGAGTAGTACATGATGGCTAGAAACATAATGTCGCAGGTCACAATATCAGGGTACAAAATAACTAAAGCAGCGCAAATTTACAGATACCATTACTACTCATAAAGTTTAACCCACGGTTTAACCCAACTCAGATTGTCATAGCACACAACTGTCGGAGCTTTTTTTTTTTTTCACTACTCAATACAGAACCTTATTTCCGAATGGTAGCAGAGACGTGAAATATCTGGAGTCGGGTTATATCTGTTTCCGTCACTCTGATATCTGAATCTTACATATATTTAAAGGTCAGCGAACATTTGCAGAGTTACAGGAGAAAATTTAGTTTTTACCAGACAGCTTTCTGCGCCTGGTACGATCGAGGGGTTCGATGTCCTCACAGGCCGCGAGGGAGTGGGGAAGTCCCTTCGTGACTGCCGCATGTGCCGGGAAGGGATCATTGAACTGGTAG
This sequence comes from Amblyomma mixtum, assembly GCF_055824585.1. Taxonomy (NCBI): domain Eukaryota; kingdom Metazoa; phylum Arthropoda; class Arachnida; order Ixodida; family Ixodidae; genus Amblyomma; species Amblyomma mixtum. The sequence continues at coordinate 52,102,440 of NC_143020.1, forward strand.
CGGCCGAAGTGAGCCGGCGCCACGCCGCGCTGGGTATTGTTCACCGGTCCCCCACTTATATACGTCGGACCGCATTGCGACACCCGCGGTCCTTCTACTGCTCTGTAGCAATTCATTCTAAGTCTTAAAAAAAAAATGAGTGAGTGGGACACTGGAGGTGGATGGCAGTCTGTTTAGGGACACCCGACTTCCTTGCAGGTTTGTTTGTAGACCGACAATTTGATTATAGTAGGATACAACTTAAAAAAAAAACAGCACTTGCTAACGCTGGGCCGCGGTCTGCGAGGTTTTGGTTTACTCCGCTGGCCAAACGGAACAGTAAACTAAATCAGCTAGAGCTGGTAATTTTTTTTCTTGAGATAAGCTTTTTGTTTAGGTAACAAGACACGTTTAAGCAGCGGACTACTTTATCGTCGTGGAGGAATTCTGTGCGCGGAGGCTGAATGTGGGCGGAGCTTCACTGCAGACTTAAGTTGTATTTGACTATAGTAACTAAATAATTATTAATTCAGCGAATAGTTATGTGCTCAAGTCGCTGTTTGGTCCCTGAAAAATAGGAAGATAGGAAATAGAAGATAGGAAGATATTGCAAAGCAGAGTGGCTTGTTGGGCGAGTTGGTTGAGCATATCTTGAAAAAAAAAAATGGCAGTGGTTTAGCTTTGGTTAAACCTGGAGGATTGCGAAAGCAATGAGGAGAGAGAGAGAGAGAGGCGATTGAGAGCGCGCGGCGGCGGCGGCGGCACGCTAGCTATGCGCCGCTACTGCGCAGCGCAAGTGGCGACCGCGGCGGCGGTACCTCTGAGTCACCCGCGCAGCGACGGAGACGACGCGCCAGCTGTGCGCCGTGTGACGTCACTGCTCCTCGCGCATGCGCAGTATGGCCTTTCGTCAGCTCCGCGAAATGGCTCGGCGACTCGCGTAGTGTTGCTTGCGCAACAAAACTAGCGCTAAAAGACGAGGACTGAAAGAACGAGCACAGTGTGCGTGTGTGTCCCGTTCTTTCAGTCCTTGTTTTTAGCGCTGTTTTTTAAGATATTGTAAGCCACAAGTCTCGCAGTAGTGAAGAACGCGTGACTTACTGTCGCCAGGCATGGTTGTTTTCACGAGAACCGAACTCTTAGCTACACGGGTGTCTTTTGCCTTTTTCCTGTGTTGGTACGCGGTGGCGCGGCCGGTCTGGCATCGAACCCGCAACCTTCTCTCGCTGTCTAACGGGACGTCACAGCCGTTCAACCTCCGCGGAGGGTCTTGAAATCAATAATAAAGAAAAAAAAGAGAGATGGTGGCGTCCACGCGTGCCAAGCTGTCTGAGGGGTTTAGGCACGCGAGCTGTTTGACCAGGTGTTGCTTGCTAATCTGTAAAGAAAGCTAGATACAGAGCAAGCCGCAGGGGAGACGGGGAAAGCCCGACGGGCCTTTGAGCCGCTACTTATACGCGTAACGAAACTGCATGGCTGGTAAAGTTCGAGACAGAAGGTTTCTTCTGTCTACCCCTTGACGTTCGGCGTGTGCCTATCGAGTCTTCCATTGTGGGCCCGACGAGACGCGACGCCTTCCAACAATGGCTCCGAAACTTCTTCCTTTCTTCCCCTTGGCACGCCATGCTCTGTGCCCGGCTATCCGACCCCCTCTCCCGGAACCATCACCTGCCCGAAACCGGTTTCTCCCGACAACAGCGGTCCCTTTAAGGATTCAACCCAGAACCGTCCCTTTAAAGACGACGCCCGAACCACATCAAGAGCGGATGCCAGCCGTCTAGAGGAGTTCTTTTTTTGGAAGAGAGGAAAAACGGGATTTTTTTGGCAGGAGGCGGAGAGGATGCTTCTGAATCACCGTTCCATCTGGACTCAGGTTAGCGCCGACTGTGGTGGCGTAGTTACTTCTTGCGTGGTGTTATTCATTTTCTTTTTTTTTAAACTGTGGTCTGGTCCAACGCAGCCAGATTGCGGTGTTAGCGTTGGGTGGCTTTCGGCTTGGCTTGCGGCTTCTTCGCCCTGACACGCTTCAGTAATCTCTCTCTCTCCCGTGTTTGGACCCGCGGCAGGAAGTGCAGTTTGCGTAAGCTTTTCGAGAAGTCTGTTTTCTTCTTATTATTTCACTTTCTTCCCTTCATTCTTCCCCAGAACGTCGTCTTTCATCTCGACCTTCGCAAGCGCAGAGCGTGTGCGTCATTCCATCTTTCCTGCCTATACAAGGGGATCGCGGGTGGTATCACACCGCTCCTTCTCTTCAAAGAAGCTCGTTCCTCCCTGACCTAACATCCTCGCCCGCTTACGATGTCCCCCTCACAATTTGAAGCCTGTCTTCTGTACCTAGCGCTGCTTGTCTTCTCCGCCTGCCACGCGAATTCGCTGCCTACACTACCTTGCCTCCCCCCCCCCCCCCCTTTCCGTACGCGCATGTGTGTGTAAAGTATAGTAGTACAGTATATGCCTGCCTGTGTGCACGCTTATGCCGCTTGGCGGCGCTGCGGACAATGGCGCGACATCCTCCTCACCTCCGTGGACAGATAGAACACCTGGACGCATCGAAGTAGTTCCCCCTTACGACCGCTTCTGCCCCCCCCCCCCCCCCCCCTTCTCTGTTCTTCCTCCTCTCCGGTTCCAACAATGGGCTTTGGGCCAGCCGGCACGCGCCACACGCGTGCGCAGCGGCGACGCTTTGGGGGCCCCCGCGTCTTTTGTGTTGCCCTCCGGTCGCCGCTCTTGCATTGCGGAAAAAGTTTTTACTTCTCTGTTTTATAGAAGAAAGGCGGGCCGGGCTTGTGTTGGCCGCGGTGTGGCCTTCCGTCGTACGCTCCCTCGTGGCCTTCTCGCTTCGCCCGTCGGCGTCGTCTGCTGTTTCACGAGGTTTTGTTGCGTCGTCTGCTCGCTCGGTTTCCCGTCGTCTGCTGCGCGTAGTGCCTAGCCGTCTGCTACGGTCTCTATGTCTTTAATCGCTAGTCATTGTCGCGCTTTACCTCGGGGTTTGTGAAAGGTATTTTTCGCCCTGCGATGGGATTCATATATTCGTCTCTTTGAAGGCGAGGACAGAACTGCAGAAGGAGCTATAAGCGAACTTTCGTCGTGTTCTACGGTAGTACTTGGATACCGTTTGGTACAGTCTGGCGTGATTTTTAGACGTTCAATTTAGGCTTTATCCGCTCGGCCGTAAAGTTGTCTATGGCGATTATTTCTGCAAGCAAGTCGAAGGAAAAACGGGAGTTTAGCTCCTTGCTTGGTTCCTCTGTTATTAGTCATGCTTTTGAATTATGATTAAGTCACCATTACTGCAGCATCAGTGCTAGCCCTGTCCGGTCAGAAAGCCATGCCTGGCGTTAAACCTTGCGTTATTATCTTCTGGAAGTCGTCTGCGACGGTCGCCATCTTCAAAGCAGCACTAGCGCCCCTCCAGTGGCCCTTTTCGTGCGTGTCCCTTTCCCAAGGTTAAGGTAGTTAGGATTGTCAAGGCAGAGCTATTAGGCGAAGGTTGCGCTTCTATCGGAACTCCGGGAGTATGCGCGGTAGTGATATTCAAAAGGGGAGGTCCTCGCTACTGCAAACGGGACCAGCTAGGGGGCGCCCCAGGCGCTCATGGTGACGGGGGGTTAGAACACCCCTCTATATCTCGAGGCGCGCGCCCGGACCCAGCTGTTTCCGGTCCCTCTCGGGCTGCCTGTTGTCGATCTCTCTTCATCTGCGCTCCCTTTCCGGAGGGTACGCGCGCTTATTGATTTTTCGCCGCGGAAAAGAGAAAAGAGGGGGGGGGGGGGGGGGGGGGTGTCCGCGATCCGACGCTTCTGCTATTGTTCGCCCCTCCGTGAAAGAAATAGCTTGCACGTGCCTAGTCTTTTCTTTCTGAGCGTGCAGCGTTTATCTATTAGAAGTAAAAATAAAATAAACCGTACCGTAGTTCTTACGCGTACGCAGTTAGCAGCGAGAGAGGTGGGCGAACCGGTCTGTCAGGGGGGGGGGGGGGGCGAAACTTAGCGGGGAGGCTTTGATTACAGTAGGCGGCGACCGCAATGGGCATTACCTATCTACCTACCTCCCTGTGGAACTTGCACATTGCCGGCCGGCTACCGTAAGCTCTGGCTACTGTACTGCGGCGCCCGTCAGCAGGAAATAAAGAAATAAATAACACCACGTCACGCACGCCAAAACCGCTTGTTAACTCCCCCCTGCGATTGCTTTCCTTTGCTCAAGTTTTTATGGATTGGTAATTATTTTATTTCGCTGTTGTTGTTTTTTTTTCTTGGAAGGGGGGGATTGTTCCAGATGCTTTCTTGTCTTCTCTTAGTTGCCTTGGCTTGGCTTACGTCGACTGCGAAGTACACGGGCTTCCGATTCGATCCTTTTTCTGCTGTTTTCCAGGACCTTTTTCTCGCTCTTATTGTTTTCCCAGGAGGTATACTGTGGCTGCTTATTTTTTGTTGTTATCGGCTTTCCTGTGTACTTTCTTCTTACTTTTTTTTTCTTATCGGCTCGCCTCGCTACCGGGCTTCGGCTCGCTTCGGATACGGAAGGCTTTTTCCCATAGCCTCGTGCGCAGGCACTCATCAGTGCAGGTATCCAGGTGCGAACCCCCCCCCCCCCCCCCCCCCCCCCTCGCTTTTGCCTCAGTCGGTGCTGCACATAGCGGTGCGTGCGCTAATCGATTTCTTTCTCTTTTTTTGCTCCCGGACTCCCCGAATAGCTGGGACGGGACGTGTACAGTTATCTCGGAGGCTGCCGCTGCTGCTGCTACTGCGTGTGTTACGTGCTGGATAGAACCCCCCCTTTCCGTTCCTACTCCATGTGTTCGGCACGCGTCGACTGTTGAGATTATTTACAGCTGCCACCGTCGATGGCGATGAAGACCGCGGCTTTTTGGGGTTTAGTTTTAAAGTTGGTGGTGGTGGAGGTGTTGGGTGCCGTCGGCTGACGCAGTCGTCAGGTCGACTGGCTTTGCAACTTCCGATTGCCGCTGGGTGGCTGGTTGGCAGGTTTTGTGGGGTGGGCTAGGGCTGCCTTTGGTATTGTCTTTCTTTGTGTGGATTTGTATTTTCGCCCGCCGTTATCCACTTGTACGCTCGGCCAGATGTTCGCTGTGCGTGTGATGTGCCATTGAGATGACGCAACGCGGGTTGTTGTTGCTGTTGGCCTCAAAATGATGGCGCGTACCCACTGCGGGGGATTGGCCAAGACACAAACGGCGACTGATAGGTGCTCAAAATGTAAAAAAAAACATGAAAAAAGAAAATTAGAAATATAAAGTAGATAATAAACACAACAATAACAATAACAGTAAGTAAATAAATAATTGTAATTAAGATTTGTTGATTTAAATAAACTGAAAAAATACTGTGAGATCGGCGACTGAAAGAGGGAACGGGGCTAAACGTGCCATGTTTAGGAAAGCTTTGGTTGCAGATAAATTTTGAATGTGAGAAAGAGCTTAGGATGACAACGCGTGTGGGTGGTCGGTATTTAGAGTCTTTCGCTTCCTTTATTGAGTTTAATTGCAGGAATGCAATCACTGTCAGTATTTAGGTGTTTTGAGCTAAATTCGTTTCGACTGCTGCTTGCTTTTTTATTCTTTTCTGTGGTATCATTGTTATCCAATTATTGTTATAATTATCAACATCAAGATACCGTGACAAACACTTCAGGGTAGCCTCCTCAATTCGCAATGAATTCGAAGCCAGCGCCCGTCTTCTCGTTTTTTTTTTTATTCGTCCTCTTATCGCCTGCAGCGCTGATTTCCGAGACGTCGTCAGCGTATATCAACGCGCCCTGCTATTCGCCATTCGTTGTTGTTGCCCCAAGGTCGCACTTTGTTATTGTTGTTGTTGTTTACCTTCCGCCGTCTCTTCGTCTTCCTCGTTCCGTCGCCGTTGGCGTGCCCATCTTTTCAAACACGTGAAAGCGCGGACGCGGTTACGCTATTATATTTCACCCGCTAGCTCATGTTACAGCGAATTAATTCGCCAAATTTCAGCCCGAATCATCCCGCCAAATCGGTGCACTTTGTCATTAACAGTGTGCGCTTAGCAGTATTGCCTAAAACTGTGAAAGGCGTCCGCGACGGCCCTGGTGAAAGAAGAAAGTAGCCCCGTGGGTTGGTGTTTGGTTTATTGGCTTATTATGGTTTAACGTCCCAAAGCGACTCAGGCTCTGAGGGACGCCGTAGTGGAGGGCTCCGGAAATTTCGACCACCTGGGGTTCTTTAACGTGCACTGACATCGCACAGTACGCGGACACCTAGAATTTCGCCTACAAAGGAATTCAACGGCCGGGGTCGAACCCTCGTCTTTCGGGTCAGCAGCCGAGTTCCACGACCACTGATGGCACGTCAAGAGAGCCGTAATGGGGCAGAAATCCCTCATTTGCGCCCCAATCGATACCAGCATTGACTGCTCCTTTAGGAGCATACAGAAGCGGCCGTGTGTGCGTCAGATGTCTATCGCCATTTGGCTGTTGTGATAACGGCTGGCGTTCCTTATCAGCAAAAGCCGTCACTCGAACACCTCTTCCGTCGGCATCCGGGGGCGGCCGCCTGAACACCGGGCAGGAACCGGTGTCCGGACCCGACCCCGAGCGTCGGTAAACAAATGCACCAAGAGGCATGCTGTTAATAGCGGGAGCTAGGGGGTGGGGGGGGGGGGGGGGGGGGGGTTGTATTTCGGTCTGTGGTTGTTCAAGCGACACGGCGGGGAGCACGAAGTGGAGAGATAACGAAGGCTTTGAATCGCCATTCCGCTCCCCCCCCCCCCCTCCTCCCCTTACCCACCTTCCCCCTGTTCGAATCCGCGTGGTAGTCAGCGCCACCTGCGTGCGGCGCCTGCGTTACCCCGGTCCATGCTTCATTGACGGTATTGGGGGGACAGGGCTTCACGGTCTGCTGCGGAAGAAGGGGTTAAAGTGAGGAGCCGGGCAGACGAAGTGGAAACCGAATGTAACTCTTCTACTACTTTGAGGTCATTGGTCGAGGGAAGGAGCTGTTGACAGGTCCGTTTGATCTTTAACCTCGAAGGGGTAGGAAAAAGTCCGGTCGTGGGTTTGTCAGGGCAGGACGGAGATCAGGGAAGCTCGCTGTAGTGAAGGTGAAAGTCTCTGGCGTTCCATTATGACGAGTGTTGCAGAAGTAGCGGATTGTTCCCCGGACAGTCTCAGTAGGAAGTTCCACTCCGAAATGCTTCTCCAAACCAATTAAGTTCATAATAAACAGCGCAGAGGCTCGAGGCCAAAGAAAGAAAGGGAGAAGGACGGGCCTTGTGCCTTTGCGCTGTTTACTACGAACTTAATTCGTGAATACCAACTAGCCCAGCAACTAACTCTACTTCCAATCCAAGTCCCATTTCGTAAAACATGAAGATGTCACTCTCACACGATTTCTAGATGTCTGTCGGCTCACATAAATGAATAGTTTTTTTCTAGTAAACCCAGTAATTGTGCTGTTTAGGCGAGCTGAAGCTAAAAGTTCTGCAGTTGTGGGAACGGCGTAGCGTTTCTATATGTTATCTGCGTTTATCTTCATTCCTATGATTATAGCAAGGCTTCTGTCCAACGGTCTTATAGACGCCGTAAGGAGGTGCAAGTACTAAACACTTCCATGCGTAGTAGCACCAACCTTTTCGTCTGCCTCGCTGGAGTACTCGTTCTGCCACCGAACTCCCAGCGGCGTCCTAGTTAAGTACCGTCGCGAGTGGTCGTCGCCCCGCGTCCGTCTGACCGCATCCCCCGTTGGGTCCGTTCAAACTACCCCACCGCTTTACCAGCGGGCGGTCAGCGCCCCCCTCTGTCAGGGGGCACCTATTCCGCAAAGCTCTTTCCACACACTAGGTCCCGCTGAGTTGGGAACTACGCCGGACATCCGAGCCACCCATTGGTCTTCTTAACGCCCGTACCCCCTCCGCTGTCTATACCTCCGGTCGCCTCTGCACCGTAATCCGCTGTCTAGCAAAAAGAACCCCCGCAGAGCGGCGTTTACGCTCAAGCCTTTATCCAGCTTACCCCTCGCCGATCGCTTCCCACCGCCCCCACTGTCTTGTAACTCTGTGTACTTTCTCGTGCGTCTAGTTTGTCAGCTGGAAGCGCTTGTTAAGAGTTCCCTGTCAAGCTTTCACGCTCGAAATTTGCTTTCGGCTACGCTGACCGCTTATTCTCTTTTTTTGGGGCCAGTTATGTTTATTGTTTCACCTTGCCCGAGCTCCTCTCCTGTGTCGAGCCCCGCTTCGGCCGCGTACTTGGCTAACACACCTGGATCTCCGCTGTGTCGTACTCTCTCTCTCTCTCTCTGTCTCTCCCCCCCCCCCCTTCTCGGCTTATACGTATGCATCCTCCTTTCACCTTCGGTGCGTTTCTCTCCGCGAACTGGAGGCTCTTAATAGCGGGACCGAGCAGATGGTAATCTTACGCCGGACAGATCGCGGGGCCAAGGTGCGAGGCAGGGATATGTGAGGAGGGAGGGGTCGTAAATATAGACAGGAGCGAGCTCGATCGAGCTTGCCAGCGATGGTTTGGAGAGAGGGCGTCGAACTGCACTGGCCCGCGTCCAGCTTGTTCGAGTGAGGAAGTTGGTTGGGTTGTCAGAGGTGATAAGCGGTCACTTGGTTTGTAAACGACCTCTTCTGACACTTCCTTGACGAAGTAATTTCTTCTCGCTTTTAGGTAGTTGACACGTTTCTTCAGTATGCTTGAATGTAACTACGCACTAACGATACCATTCGCGTTTACTGACCCATTTTTTTTTTTTCATTCAGGTGACTCAAGTTTTCCTTCGTTTTAATCAGGCTAGAGTTTATTTGTTTATTGCGTGAATGTAAACTATGCGCTTACGATACCATTTCCATTTACTGAGCAATTTTTTACATTCAGGTGACTCAAGTTTTCCCCCTTTTAACCAGGTTAGAGTTTGGTTGTTTATTGGTTGAATGTAAACTGTGCGCGAACGATGCCATTCGAGTTTACTGAGAATTTTTGTTTTCATTCGCGGTAGTTTCCCTCTTTTTAAACAGGTTAGAGTTTAGCTATTCGGAACAGCTTGGTATGTATCACATCCCGCTGTACACGGTCGATGTGTACGCAGTTTTGTGTATCCGTGGCTTGTGCAAGTTTCGCAGACCAGATGCAAGTATATCATGCAAGATCGAGCTTCGATGCGGCAAATCCTAAAGGGGAAATCGATGTCGCTGACTGCGCATGCGCTCTACGTAAAGACTATTCCTACAAGAAACGGGATTCAGTGGCTATTTGACCAATCATGAGCGAAGCGCTCAGAAAAACAACTAACAGACGACGCAGAACGCTGCGAACGAGACAATGCGGGCCAGTTTGCAGACGAACTTCGCACACCTATGCTGTCGTCTGCCATCGTGCTGGTGCAGACGACGCAGCAAAAACAACAACAAATGCGGGCAGACGACAAAACAAAAAAGTAAAAGAGAGGAAGTGTCTGCGGCCATGACAGCAGCGGCCTGCTGCTATAGCGTGTCGTGACAACAGGCGCGTGTCGCTCGGCACGTGGCGTCACGCATGACGTCATTTAATCCAGCCGGCCGCCTTGTTTAGAACCAGCAGGCACCCCCCGCCGGAGAAGGTCCGTAACACGCACAAACCTTTTCCCCCCTCCGTTCTCCCCTAGTCGTCCACTTTTGGCGGTGAATAACACACCGCTGTCTTTGCTTGGCTTTTTGCGACAACAGCGGCCCGAACTGCGCGCCTGACTGACGGCGGTACGTCTGCTGCTTTTGTCGTCGTCTGCCAGAAGCGAACGGGAGAGGGCGGTGCGAGCGCTGCGTATTGTTGTATAGAGTTATGAGGGAGGTGGTAGAGAGGGGGAGAAAAGAAGGGGCAGAGGTGTCTATATACGCGCGTATGGAGGAATGATGCAAGGAGGGGGAGAGGGCGGCCGTCGCCGCTCGCGTATCGCTCTGACCTCTATCGCGGAGCATGTCGGGAAGGTGGTGGCGGAAATAAAAGGGAGCCTTCTGTTAAGGAAGAAGAAACCTGCGGCAGATGTACCGCAAAAGTGAGCCCCCCCCTCCGGTTTTCCCCTCATCGGGGAGTACGCCTAGGTTGTACGGGAAGTGTAGAGGCACGCTCTAGTGCGCATGCGTGGTTTGCAGGAGGCTCCTTTGTGTCTTTTTTTTTTACGTCACGTGTGTCGCGTACCCCGTTCATTTATCTGTGTATGCCTTTTTTTTTTGCGCGCAGATGCGTTTCTTGAAAAGCAAAGCTGATAGCTTCAAGTGCTGTTAAATTGCTGCCTTGTGCTGCATACGTCCATTGTGGTCTCAGTCACCGTTTTCATCAACAACGCTTTAATGTCTTCTTTCTTTATTCAAAATTTTTTTTTTGTTCGAGGCGTCGGCACTGGGTCATTTAAACGATGGTATATCGTGCTTTGTGCAACGCACTCGAGCACCGTTATTAGTTTTTTTATATATACTATGCTATGGTACACAAACACTGTTGTATTCAATCTGTAATTTTCTAAATACACACCCATCTTTTCTTGACATATCGCAGCAATGTAGAGCATTTAAAAGCTTCAAAAATGCCTTCAGAACGTACATACTGTCCAATAGAAAGCATTAAGCATACATGTTTTGAAAACCAACTAAACCTACTCTTTAATGGATGATTTTTTTTCTTTCTTTTATTATTGCGTTAGCACTTGTATAATGTTGTAATCCTTTGTGCATGTCTGAGCAATGTATGGGTTACAGGGCCCTCGTCAGGCTTTAGACCTGTTATCCTAGACCGTTTGTGTCTGGAAGAATGCTCCAAATAAATAAAAGAAATAAATGTATTCTTTGAGGGTATTTTTCATTCAACTGCTAGCGCAAAGTTAAACCTTACTTGGTTATTTTGCATTCTCTGTGGCCTTCTTTTGTGTTATGATATTGTAGTAAGTTGTATTTCTAAATACACAGCGGTTGATGTTATGCATTGCCGAATGCGAATGAACAGCAGTCTTGTCGGTAAGATTGTGATTTAGTCTTTCTTACTGGAGCGTAACCTCAGAGGATTTGCGAAACTTAGACCTGCCTCTTCTGTTCATAGAGGTCGTGGGTTCGATTCTATACCGTTATCCACGCACCTTAGACAGCACGAAGCTCTGCAGTTCATTATCACTACAGCTGAAAGAGTTTGCGGGTTTGAGCCGGAGCGAAACCCCGTGGTGTTTCAAGACAAATGTAAAATACTTCTGGAACTGCGGCAGGATTATTTCTGGCGTATACATATACAGCTTGGGGGGGCCTTTCGATGCGAACGCTCACAGATTATGGCTGTCATTCGGGTCTTTGTCCTTTCCGCGTTCTTTTCGTCCTCCTCCCCTTCCCCCCTTTTTTTTTAATTCTAGGGATCGAGTTGGGGACCATCCTCTTCATATCTCCCCACCCTTCTGCCCCTTCTACCTGGGCCCTTTCCTCGCGAGCGTCGTATGCAAATTAGGGGACGGCTGCGGGCTCGCTCGCCGCGCTCTCTTTCTAGTAGCAGACGGACAATGCGAGTTCCAGCAGCAGACGAATTCCCAGTGCCTGCTGCTCCTATTTGCGCTTGCGCTGTTAAAAAAAAAAATAGGAAAATGAAAAAGGCGCCTCGGCGCCGCCACACTCTTTGGAGAGACAAACGCTTTAGCGTGGACTATAGCGCAACGCCAGATGGTCTGGCGTCCGCCATGTTTTTTTCTTCTTCTCGTCTTTATGATTCCTTGCGAGAAGATTTTTTCGTCTGCTCGTACTCGCAGCAGACGAAAAGTGCAGTTCGTATATATGTAATAAAGCAGACGAAAGCCCCGCTCCATTGCGAACGCATTTTTCGTCTGCGTCGAAGAGAGGCAGACGATAAGTGGGATTCGTGGATTTATTTACACGCGGCAGGCGATGCCGACCAGACAGTGTTTACTTTTTTGCTTTGTTTTTTCTCGACCGAGATCGTTTGTTCCTCCCTTTGCGCGCGCTTCTTTTCGGCAAATGTGTATATAATAGCGCCCTATGTTTCTTAACGACGCCATTTTGTAGCCGAAACGATTCATTCTGGTCTACATTTGTAGCCGCACCCTGGGGCCACTTGCGTTTCTGCGAAGGAAGTTCGTTTGTTTTTTTTCGCGGTCAACAGCTTCGCACAATTTCGTGTGTAGTATGTACGCACGGATGTGCGGTTTAATTGTACTCTCGTAACTAGCCGGTTTGTTGTTCGCCGTGACCAGGCCGCGTTCTCTGTTTTAACCGCCTCACGGTCACTTTTTTTCTTCTAAAATGTTACCGAAAAGGTCATTATCACTAATGATGCCATCTGGCGGCAAACCAAAAAAGAAATACGTGCTTTGGACGACCCTCACTTGCGCAGAGTGCCAGAAACACGCGACGAGCTGGACTCGTCATGCGCCAGAAATGGCAGTCGGCTTAGACGAGCCTGGTTCGTCTATGACCGTTGGAGGGTTGGTTAAGTTGTGGCGATCGAAAAAGAGAAGTGTATTTGTTGTCGCTGCCTTCGTTTTACCCTGAATCTGGGTGCGTTCGTGCATATGTGTGTTGAACTTTCCTTCCAGTTATGGACACCTGCTAGCATTCAAGAGGGTTTTCATTTCCACGTCCATCTCAAAGTGAATTTTGGTCTTGGGTGCTTATTCGTTTTTTTTTCTTCTCGTCATTCTTGGCCAATTTTACGACGGCGGTTAAGAACCGACAGAGTTCTCAGATTCGTCAGATTTGTATAGAAATGCCTCCTCAAAGTCCATGGACGAATCTCTATGGCGCTTTTACATGGACACGGGTGTAACTGAAGACAAGGATTCGAAGCCGCATCTCACCCATGCCAGCTTCGCGCGCAACAGAGAAAGAACTCCGTGGGTCGGTCGAGCTTAGGTATGAGCTCTGTATAGATATACTATAAAGACAAGAGAGAGGATAATCTGCAGAATACGTTTAGCGTGCTCTGCTTGGTGTTGAGAAGATACTGCGATGTAAGATGTCGTAGACTTGGGCATATTTCATTTCATTTCATTTCATTTATTTTACCCTCAGGGCTTTCGCATTACAGAGGGGGTGGGACAGTGAAGAAAACAATACATAGATCAAAAACAGGGCTATATATACGAACAATATTGAAAGATCCTAGAGACATATCACTCTAAGCAGAAAGGAATCAAAAGGGAATAAGCTGTCCTGTAGCGCGCACTTCCTTTTTACTCTCATATTGGCGTATTCGTGTTTCGCTGATTCTTTCCTGACCCATCGCTGTGGTTTGTCACCAACAACTCATCAGCGAGCGATGATCTCTCCAGAAGATTCTTTCTGGGGTCACTGGGTCATCAGCGCAAAAAGAACCCTACCTTTCGGACATTGTAGGTCCGGAAGCTAACCCACGCAGGAGGCTTCTACTCGAGTCGTGGCACATACAGCAAACACGAGAGAATGTTAATCGTTCCCTGGGGACTCTCCCCTCATCCTACGTCCATGGGATGCGGCCATTGACCCGCAGGTCCTCCACACAGGGGCTTAAAAAGCCAAGCTGCGCTCGCCCGTAGTCACACCGTGAAGAAGGGGCCGAGCCGGTCCCGAAACGTCGTGTTTTTCCTGTATTTTACTTGGTTGGCGTCACTTACCTTCTCCTAACATTAAATTTCCCAACCAGACAGACTTCTGTCGAATGTTTTCTTTTGATTGTAGGTGTAGTACATTTAATGCCATGTGTACATATGCAGGATGTTCGCAATTCAGCGGTGAACCTCTCTGTTCGTTTTTTTTTCTTGTCTGACTTTTGTCGTCTGCAATTGAATCGCCTCAGTGAATCCATCGCTAGGAAGGCGATGGCCGCGCCATCTGGGCTGCTTGCATAGGGGCAGTGCGCTCCGTCTGTATGGCTATACTCCGTGTCAAGGCCAAACCGCGGTCGCAGCAGGTATTCATATGCCTCACGCATGAGCTCTTCAAAACTTTTGCCCCCATCATCGTAATAGAGTGGTCGGTCTCTACGTCGGCGTGGTGGTGAGAGGGCGCTGCGGGAGGCGGTGAGAAATCGTCTGTCTAGCAGTATGTCTCCATTCGTTCCGCGAAGCAGACGACAAGCAGACGACTGGACTGTCGTCTGCGGGCCGTTGCTGATGCGGGCGCGTCCCGCCGTTGACGCAGTATCCTAAACTCGCAGGTGTAATTGGACAGCGCTAGTGGTGCGGGTTGTCGTCGTTTACAGGTTTATTTCGCTGGAGCGACGGACACGTGCGAACTGACGGCAAGGTGCACTTCGCTTTTTCGGCAAACGTTCTCGTTCTTTTCTATAATGGATATAGCATTGCAGTCGGATACAACTCAAGAAGGCAGCGGCTTTTCTCCGTCAGAGGACCCCTCTCCCAGCCAATGGCGTCGGCTGATTCTCATAAGCATTCTGTATAGCGTGACAATACAAGCAGTGGCGTGGCGATGCAGGGAGAAGACTTTCATCTACAACACCATGCATAGTCACACTATATAGCAGGCTTCTGAGAATCAGCCGACGCCATTGGCTGGAAGAGGGGTCCTCTGACGGAGAAAAGCCGCTTAGGTTTTGAGTTGTATCCGATTATAGTAGCATAGAACAATTCCTTTTAAGCATAGCCCGCGTGCTGTGAGCCCAAACGTCATCCTTTTAAGTCACCTGGTAGGCGTCCGCGATTTTTTGAACATGTACCATTCAGCTGTTCAAGATACGATCAAGAAGACTATTTGATGCGATGTTCCTACCTGTCATCAGGAAAGTTATATTCAGGCGCCCTTCAATGATTCATTTGCTGTTACGTTCGACGGAATACCGCTCAGTGTATCGAAGAGCGTCCATTTGTTTGCGGAAGTCTCGAAATCGACATCACTGCATTCGAGGAACTCAGTCCAAGGCTTGCTCCTGACGTTGCGTTAGAAAGAACTCTGTCATTATGTAATACTGATTAGTCGCTGAACAAGTTATCTCTGTATCTGACCCATAGCGGCATTATGGCACGAAACAGCGCTGCGCAACGCAAGAAAACGATGAAATGATATACACAAAACTGTGTCACGAACCCCACTTGTGCACCTGTGGCAGGGTTGCTTCGCAAAGAAAGGATTGTTCCGGTTTCGCTTGCATAGCGTGGCCAGGGAATACCTTCTCCTTGACACAGTCTCGCATAGACTGCACGTACGAACAATGCGCATGATGGAGAGGCGTTTTCCGAGATATGGCTCCACCGCCATTCTTCGGAACGGAAACCTGCAGTGACCTGATATGAAACCCTTGAGGCGCTATATATATATATATATATATATATATATATATATATATATATATATATATATATATATATATATTGAAAGCAGAGCGCACTCTTCGCATCTGGCAGTAGCAGCGCGGGCCAGACAACGGTTGATGACCCCCCCTAGCATGGCGTCGTCACCACTCTGTCCACCTGTAGCCGCCGCCCCCTGTTGTCCTCCCTCCCCAGCTGTCGCGTGAGTGTTCATCATCTCGCCAGCCTGTTTCCGGACGCAGCTGATCGGGGGGACTGTGTCCTGCCTCGCATGCACTACACGTGAAGTAATAAATCGCCTCCTCGTATTAGGCCCCGTTGGCCCTTGAGCCGAGGGGGCGGGGGCAGGTGCCTGTTCATTGGGAACCGTTGTTTTACGACTCGCGACTGCCCGCTAGAGATTTTCGTGTTTCTGCGAGTTGCCACTGGATGCAGACGCAGTCCCGGTATCGTTTTGAATACAGAATTCTCGAAGTTGGGATGCTGTCACAACGAACTCGCCACACGCAACCGACGCCGTTTACAGAACGCTTCTTGGACGATACGCAAATACCCCAAGCAGGACAGGTTATCGGTCCAGAAATTGCGACGACACTTTGGCGAATAAAGTGTTGAGAGGCGAAAGGATGCCGTGACGACTTCCGGTGGATGTGACGTCACACCGTTCCCGTGGATATACCCAAATTATACATCTTTCGGGGATCTTAAGTGGTAATTACGCTTACTTACACATTTCACCATCTAATGGGAAACAAATCCTGCGTTTTTTCGACCACTCTGTGACAATTTTCACTATGCCGTTACGACTTCCGGTGGATGTGACGTCACACCGTTCCCGTGGCTACATCGACGTCTGCTTTATTTCGGCGCAATTTTGACATTATTGACTATAATTAATTTACTAAATACTCTACAGTGGTCAAACGTGCCTTCTGGGTTCATTTTTTCTTCCTATATATGAAGCAACCATTCGTTTTCTCCTATCTTTTTTAGTTCCCGAGTTAACACGCTGCCAAAGGTGTGACACCCTCTGCCAACGGACGACAGTATGAACCATTAAAGGCTTCCGCCTTAATACTGGAAATGTATAGGCAGATGTCGGTCCTAGAAACCATCCATTTCCAATATTGGGCCGATTATCCGGGCTGCTTGCGACATGCGGCTGTCAAAGTTCTGCTGTTAACGTTGGTATATACTCTTGGGGATGTTACGGAGAGGTGGAGTTGGTTTAATTATGTGACCATCCCTTATATAGTGATTATAGTTTCGGTTTATGTGGTTTTTCAATAGTTGCTGATCAAACAATTTCATAGGATACCGAATTAAGTTAAAAGTTTCCTCTTTCCAGCTAGCTTTCAGAGAAGCGCGGTTCTCGTTACGGTATACCTCAATCGTTACGGTTTTCTGCAAGGATTAGTTGGTCGCGGGTTCGATTGGTGGATTCAAAAGCAGGCTAAGGAAGTCCACGTTATCTTATTTCATGCACAGAGCTCGCCAATGCGGCATACACTTTGTCGGCGATTTGATACACAGAGCTCGCCAATTCGGCATATACTTTGTCGGCTTGGGTAGTGAAAAATCTATTAATTAGAGGTTATTCCGCCATGACGTCGCTTAGCAGCGGTTGCTAGGCAACGGGCCGTACTCGGCGCTTATCTCTGGGCGCTTCGCCGGTGGTACAACGAAGGCTAAGCCGCTCTCAGCTGTTGCGTCAATTAAGTCGCGCAAGCGGAAAGTCACGGTGCGTTGTCCGGGTGGCTTTCAATAAAGTAAAAAAAGAGAAAAGTTGTCCGTATGGCTTTCCGCTGCGGATTCGCATGGCTTGCTGCGCCCAATCCAGACACGGCTGCGGCGCTTTCGCCAATGATTAAAAGAAAATAACGAAATAAAAAAAGCATATTTTCATTTTGTTTGCTTTTGGCTCACAGCATATCGTTCCCAGTGGGGTCCCGCCGCTCCATCTTCGTCAGGCGAAATTCGCCACTAACCGTGCTGCCCGGCTGCTGCTTGAATTGTCCCGAACAGCACAGGCTGTAAATGCACACCTATACCTGCGGTGTTTATAATGCAGTCTCGAGCCTCACTGCAACCACTGTTCCGCCCACTTGCGTTCCTACTACACACCAGAAAGAAAATCTGGTTCGAAATCAACTAAATGAACTTATAACAGGAAAGAAACCGAGTTAAGGCCAATTTGCGTAACTCTATGGCCGAAATCATTAATTCTGGTTTTTTAATACAAGGCGTGTATAGAATCGTCATACTTACTTGCAGGCCTTGTCCGCATGCGTCTCCCGTTTACTAAAAGGGTTCTGCGCAGGTTGTTCTCGATACGCTTCAGTTGAGGCGAGTGCCGATTTCTGCTTTTTTTTTTGTAATTATTAGAACCGTCATATAGCGGTTCTGCCAGTATTGGGAACACATAGGAAATGTTGGGCCATCATTGGAACTTTCAGAGAGTGGCGTTGCCTATATTGGGAACACAGTGGGGAGGCTGGTTAGCCTTTGCCAACACATTTTCAATATTGGACCGATGCCCTGTGTTGCGTGGGTACTTGAATGGTGTATGCGAGTATGGCGTGTGTGTTATGAACCGTTCGCAATTGTGTGAGTGTTATCCATGGTTACGAAAGTGGTTTTTGCTGACTGTGGGATTAGGTTCCACGAATACAGCCGCGCAGAATTTCTAAACGATAACCCTTGGCTGAGGCCGGGACGTTCTCGAGTGCTGCTGTTTGCGCTTGCATCCAGTTCGCGAATCGCATAACTTGTTCGTAGCTTTTCTGTGCTGTTTCTTAACGTAGGCTTACTTATGCTTGTGCGATGATCTTTCCAACGTTCTTCTTCAGTGAAGCAATGCGTTAGTTGCATGCAGTGCTCGTACGCCTTTGCTTGCACGTGTGATAATCGCCTCGCTTTGAACCAGTTCGGTGAGCCCAGATGAAAGTAAATTGAGTTCGGTTAGCGTACACACCGGCGCAAGCTACACTTTCGTATTATGGCGTCGCTTACTGTGGCTTCCTGTGCGCTTAATCTCAAACTGCTCGCCGGTTCCATGATTGCACGTTGCTGTTGCAGCCTTAGTGGCATGGCACATACCCAAGACGGGGGATTGGCCTGGGTTCAGAGAGGGGAGCCAGAAGAAGGTAAATCGGTGCAAGCTAATGGTTTATCTTTGTTTGCCAAGCTAATGATTTAACTTAGGTTAAAAATTCAGAGGAATTCAAGTTGAAATTATCAATTAAAGGAAAAAAAATGTTTCTCCGTTTCATCCTTCTTCACTTTTGTTTCCGTGGACACACTTTTCGTTGCATGGTAGAGACAAAGCTGAAATTGAAAGATGCCAAAACTGCCGCAGAAATCAACGTTCTATGAAGAACGGTTTCTAGCAGACTCACTTCAGCGTAGAATCGCAGATCCTTTGTGGTAGGAACAAGTGGAGAACGGGCGTGAACTTCGTCGTACCTAAAGTGATATACTACGTTCGATATCAGCACTGTAGGTGAGGACAAAAAAAAAAATCCCTCTCGAATCCTTTTTCGTAGCGTGATATCCCTGTACAAACCAACCAGCCTACCTCTTCGGTGAGAGCGTATCGAGAGAGCAATCATGTTTTCACACGGCTGCACGCGATAACAGCGCAATAACCGAGAGAGCACGACACTGCTCGAATCCTTGCCATCTTTTCGTCAGCATTGTGTTACCACAGCGCGCCGAGCTTGCAATGTTTACTAGCGCACGATACTACATAAATCATGTCCGCCGAATGATGTTGCGTTTTTATTTTATCTGGTGTAGCCGATATTCATATCTTTTTTTGTACCACCAATGCCTTCCTTCTCATTGTAATTTTTTTAACTCTTCTACGGATAGATGAGGTATGGAAAAAAAAAGTGGCACGTTAAAACAAGCAATAAAAAGTCCCGATGCGATTAATGGCCTTTTGCGACTGTGGGGTCAAAAGGCATTTATACTCCGGGGATGAGTTTTTGTGGCTAAAGGATGGACCTCCATATGGCGCCCACTTATAGCTGCATAGAAGGGTTTCACGGGGCTTGGCTCGGCTTTTGTTGATGATGCAGCGTTAACCTTACGGCGACACGCCTTTATGCGTCGCCCCATTTTTTTTCTTATACCTTTATTTTTTTTTTCACTACACCGATGGAGCCGCGCGATGGGATGAAGAAAAAAAGAGAACCTTTGTAGAGAAAAAAAATAGAGACCAGGAGCTTCCTGAAGAAACAATGTGTCTTTGTTGCTATTGCCGTTCTGTCGCTTTCTTCCGCCTTGGGTATCGGGCAACAATTTATGAGGGCTTTCTCACAACCATCCCTTCGTTGTGAACGCGAGAATAAGAGCGACAAAAAGAAAGGGTATTTGTGCTCTCAACTTGAGTTCGTGATGCGTTTTTGCGATGCTGAAGACGCTGCTTAAAAAAAATAAGGAAAGAAAAAGGTACAGAAACCAGACAATGATGCAGAGTGGGAAGGTTTAGAAGTCGATCTGAATAATCTCCGTTGAATGGATGTGTTTGTTACGGGGTCACATCGTCGGGGCATAGAGTGTGTCTTCTTATTGTTGTGAGAAATAATATAAAAGATACCAAACCTGATACATTTTGTATGCAAATATTGCTTTCTAAGGCGTCGTTACGATTTTGTCACTTTTGTTTATTGTTGTACAACCTTGTGTGTAAACGTGACCTGTGGTAAACCTGTATCATCGTGGAAGTAGTTGAAAAGAGGCGATTGCCTACCTTGGTTAATCATTGTGTCTCACGTAATCATGTTTCTTTTACGTGAGAAACGCATCTGCACCCCTCAGCGCCCAAAACAAGATGTCTAACGCAATCAAAATTGATTGGTAAACTATTATATATATATATATATATATATATATATATATATATATATATATATATATATATGCTAGAAATAGCTTCATACCTCAAGCAACCACCGCTAACAATATGCAACAGGGCCACTGGGGAAGCCGGATGTTCGACTCGGGGAATTCTTCCAAGATGGCGTGTACCGGTTCTTCCTTGCCTGACTTTTTCCGAAGTCAACGATCTTACCACTCGACACACTCAAAGCACGTTTCGGTCGGAATCCGCTCCAAGGCTTACCACATACCACTCGTACCTAAGCCTCAAACAATGCTTCAGTTGTCTCTATTCGGTCTGTGGGTTCCACACCTTGAACTCGCATTGCATCGAGGCGCCAAGGGGACGAAAAATAGAAAGATTGAAAAAAAAAAAAAAAACTTTGTTTCTCGAATTGGCGGACGTGGATTCGGGCCTTGTTCTCCTAAGCACGTCCCACCTTCGAGGGGTTTGCAAACCGGAAAGACAAACGCACTCGACTCGAAGTCCACACGCTCCAGATCTAAACTAAGGGTGGGGGGGGGGGGGGGGGGGGGGAAGTACCGGTTGTCGATTGCTCCCCGCTCACGTCCGTTGTGCTTTTCCTTTTGTCTCGGCAGGTTTGGTCGACAAATGCGCGATTTCGACAATTCCCATTGGAATACATAGCTGCGGCTTATTGTGCAACCGGCGACTCTGCTGGAACGTGCGACATCCGATTCATCGCATTCCCAAAGTCGCTTTTGTCTACGAAAAAAGTGGCCGTGTTTCTATCCCTCAACCAGTTCCGAATGTGCGAAGGGACGGTGGAGAAACGAACGTGAAGTGCTCAGGCGCGCCTGTTCTCCTTTCCTGCATGCATAGCTCCAGTGTTTCCCTCCAACTCGTGGTTCTTTGAACGAGTATGGGCTCGGGCGTCAACTTGTTCGCACCCATCTTCAATTCATAGCGTCGTGAGGAAGCCGTACGATTAGTCTTCTACACAATAGGGTGTAGAACATGAGAAATCTCAGGCCTGAAACCGCGTCATCGACTTCGTTTCCACTGCTTGGCGTTCGCCGGCTCCGTTCTGTTCTGTCACTGTATGTCCCCCCCCCCCCCCCCCCCCCCCCCCGTACTACTACAATGGTTCGACGAGGAGTGTTCTTGAAGACTTTGCACCGACCAACGCCTATGAGCGAAGCCCCGAAAATTGGCGCGCCTGGAATCCGACTGAAGGAAAGGCTCGCTTACCAGGAGTTTCCAGAAGGGGGGACTAGTGGTCCAGGACTGGGAAGACATCGCGTGAATGGTTGAAAAATTAGCCTGCACTCACATTTGAATGTCCGTCCGTTCATTCAGCCCCTTCCCAGCGCCTGCCTTTCATTAGTGAACGTAAAAAAAAAAGAAAACAGCTTGAAAGTGAAAGAAGGGGAAAGCCAGGGGGCCTCATATAAATGTGGCATTTGGAATGCGTAGTGGTGCGCCTCGACGCTCGCGAACGGTGTCGACGAACCCCAAAACGGTCTGCGACCGACACCTAAGCCACGTACTCATGCAATACGGTGCCGAAAAGAAAGCAGGACGCGGCGCGCGACAACGTAGAATGAAACGAAGGCTTGAGGAAGAGGTGGGAGGGAGAAAGAGCGCAGCTTACAAATGGAGAATGCCGAGCTACGTCGGAAAAAAGAACTCCGGGAACATACCGGCCATAGTTTCCCATGAACTGACCCTTCCTTTGGCGTCGACGCCTGGCTTCTTGGACCGCGCGTCCTCTGAATCGCACCCAGCCGGCAGGCAGTAGCAACGATCGGAGGGCCGAATTCAATGGTGAAAGGAACAGACCGACCCGGCCGGTGGAATGCCAGAGCGCGAGAGAGGGATTTGCGAGATATCCCCATTGTGGCTCGCTTTGTTATTGTTAAAAGAGCGACCGAGAGAAGGGCTCCGTACACCCGCGTCGTACTCGCGGATTCGGCCTGACTCGGCCCCGGCTCGGCTCGGGTCTCGCACCTTGCGCACGCATCGCCGGCTTGGAGGCGCGAACAATAGCTACGTTTCGAGCCGGGGCTCGCGCTTTCGTTTGTTCCTGGACATCCCGTTTGGGTTTTTATTTGCCCGTTTGGCGAAGGCGAACGCCCGACGCGTATGGTTTCTTCAACTGCGCCTCCCAGGCCGCATTGAGCAAAACGATATGTCAGGCTTAGCCGAGCGCGCGAAACACTTGCATTGGTACGAGCCGCTTCTTCTCTTTCTTGCCTCTTCGTTCGTTCTTCTTCTTTCTTTCTTTTTTTCGTTTCTGCCTTCTTTGGAGGCTTGCGAGGCGCGTGGAAATCAAAAGGCCCGCGCCTCTTTGAAACACAGAGCCTTCTTTTTTGCGGAGTGCACGCTGGGTTCGCGTTGTTGGGAAGCGCAAAGGGACTCCGTTCGGTTCGCTCTAAGGCCGGCTGGCATCTTGAGTTTCGTATCGGCCGTTGGTTGTTACTTATGCAGTTGTTCCTCGGCTGCGTCTCGAGGTAGTAGGGATCCCTGCGAAGGAACGGGTGAGATGGACAGGCGGATTTGAAAGAAGCGGTGGAATTGTTTAGCGGAGACAGATGCGGCATTCGGAAGAGAAGACGCCGCCTGTGCGACCTTTTTTTTTTTTTTTTTTTTCTGGTCTGCGGTATCAGTTGTTGGGTGCGCTAGAGAAAGGAAAAGGTGCGGATGCTATGGAGTCCGGTGTGGTGGCATATGGGCATGGGGAACGTTGCGCCCGAAAATTACGCGCGTCTTGTTGTTTCTCTTTTTTGTTTGCTTTTGTGCGCAAAAACTAGGCAGTGCTTACATAGTGAAGAACGTGTGCAAGAATTCCGGTTGTGGCGGGGACAAGACGGCTAAAGCACGAGCTGGACTTGTGAACAGCATTCTTATTGTCGACGAAAACGGTTCGGTGGAGAATTAATGTCCAACATTCTTGCACAAAAATTTTAAATATTACAAAACTGTAAGATGCTGTTTGGAAATATTGAATGTAATGGTCCATTCTTCTGATATGTAGCAAAGTATTTCTTTTAAAGTGTTTCCATCGATTTCATCAACAGTTCAGACTCCCATACAAAATCAATGGGGAATGCTTTTGATGATAGCAAAAACGTTAATGGAAAGCAAAATGCTAGGCTGCCTTAGGGGGATCTGTGGATATATTGACTGTTATAGTGAAATGTTGGATTATACGAAATTTTCTTAAATGGTTTCCCGCTCAAAAACGTTTTTGTACAGAATTGTTTGGTATGATTTCCTTTCGCTGCGAGTTGCGTAATGCGTCAACTGTTTGCCCGCTTTGGCTAACCGGGTGAGTTCGTTCCGGTGGGGAACGTGGCGAGCGGATGTCCCCAATGCGTACTTGACAAATTGTCAGGACAGTGGATAACGGGCGCTCAGTAGGGGTTCGTCTCGCGGTTAGTAGCTATATAATCTATTTGCGTTCGCAGTATGCATTGTATAGCACCTGAAAAAAAACTCAACGAACGGATCGTGAGAAGTCTACCCTCAGTGAAGACTAAGCATGGAGCGGCTTGGATAACAACTACAGCTTGTTCGCCGCGATGGCTCAGTGGATGAGCAGATGGGATTATACGGCTGCTGAACCGGAAGGTCGCGGGCTCGGATACCGGTCGCGGCGGCCGCATTACGATGGAGGCGAAATTCATGCGCGCTTATGTGCTGTGCGACACCAGTTAACATTTAAGGAAGGACCCCATGTAGTCTAAATTAATCCAGAGACCCCCCCTCACCACCACGACGTCGCTCGTATCTCGCGTACAGCTTTGCAACTTTAAACGCCCCGCACATTCTGTAAATAAACCTGTCATTTTGTCTTCCGTTTCATCATGACCCATTATTATTATCGTTTATCGCTAATTTCTGCCTTAATCAATAAACAAGCATTAAATCCTGGAACGCGTCTCAGAGGTGATTATCGGCCTTTCCCTGCAGCGTTTCACGCATGTAGGTTGCGCCGCTCTAGCAACAGTTATCGCCCTAAATGGTGCGGGGTGGTCGCCTTTGGGGCTGAAACAGTTATTATTCACTTAAACACTGCGCCGTACATCATCCCTCCGTGGTCATTACGAATCGACAACCTCAGTAACACGCAAGTAAAAAAAGAAACTAACGGTAAAGAAGGGACCGTATAATGGACGTCCCTCCCAGCTCGGCCCGTGGCCGGCGTAGAGTTAACGAGAACCCCTGCATTAGTGCGGACGGAGCATGGGGTACGGGTGGGGTATATAGCATGGCAGAGGGGAAAAAACACAGATGCGAGTCGGATACACGTTTACGATTGCCATGGTTGCGTGATTGCTGCTGCTGCCGCGGAGCCTTCGCGACAGATGGCGCGCTCTTTTGTGGAACCCGCTTTCCCCTCTCCCACCCTGTTTTTTTTCTTTATCTCTTCTTTCTACGGTATTCCGTCTTTCACTGGAGCGGCCAGCGTCCGGCCAGCAGTAGTACCCTTCGGGATGGAGGGTGTCCAGCCCTTACGGAGCCGCGCAGGATAGGTGAAGACAAAAGAAAGAGAAAGGAACAGCTAAATCAGTGGCTACGCCCGGCAATTCGCTGCTGGCGTGGCGGCATCCATTGGAAGGGGCCGTTCTTGAGCTCCGCGGAAGTTCCGCTGACTCATTTTTTTTCGCGTTTCATCGGCGATGGTCATTAGCCGACACGGTTATGGTATAAGCCCTGTGGAGTAGCTAGTATGGGGTGGGAGCATTGAGTGGAGGTGGGGCGTAATCCTGTGCTAACGGGAGGAAGGTTATAGGGTAATGCGTTTTCGAGCTGGACAGAGCACGGATTGCGGCTCGCGGGCAGCTTCGTACGTTTTCTGGCTGTTTTGCTCGCTCTTGCGCAATATCCGTGTTTTTTTTTCGTGTTGTTCACCCCGGCATTCGGTGGTTTTTGTCGAGCTGAGTCTAGTGCATATTCCGGATACAAGGTAGCGTTGCAGGAAGTACATCATATCGGCGATGAATTTGGGCTTTCTGGAAAACGTGAGAGAGATTGACTGATTGATTATTTGATTGATTGCAGCGATGCCAGTCAATCAAGCTGGCAGTCGTGAGCAATTCGACAAAGGCGACTAGTTCCAGCGCCGTTTACCTTGAATCGTTTGTTATCCACGTAATATCAGATGTCCCGTGAAACACGAACGGGGATATTCTGAGTAGCTTTGGGACGTTAAACTGCGATAATCCATAAACCATCATGTGCGAAGAGCAAAATATGAAGTTTTTTTTTTTTTTTCGAAGACTGAAAGGCTCCTTTGTTAAGTGTGACTTCATAATTAATCGTATCTTCTAAAGTGGCCAGTCAAAATTAGCCCGGGTCGTTTCCCTGTGACCTCTCTCATATTTCATTCCCAGTTCTAGCACCCCAACCATGCCATACCATACCATACTATATCACACCGTACCATTTATCGTCCTTTACCTGCCTTTAAAATTTATGTTTAGGGTTTGAATTTACCCGTTCGCATTTCAGTTGATGCATATAGTACTGATAATCCTTGACTGTACTAGAGATCTGAATTCGGGCCTCAACTCGAAAGGACGAGTCAAATGGGGGTCGCTGGTCGGTCCAACTAGGCGGCTGTAATTAAGCCGACAACCGGACGTGACGTCAAAACGTGCGCACTCTACACGTGTCCGAACCTCGCGGCGTCGTCGTTCGCCGGAGGCATTCAGCGTGCAATCCAGCTGCCCCACATCAGCGCGTGTATACGCAGCGACGGCGTCCCTACAGCGACGCTAAACGCACGGTGACGCTCCGCGCGGACCGGCGGAGGAGGAGGGGATATCCAGCGCTTCCGGAACATACGGCCGGAAACTTTAAAAATGGCGCCGGCTTGCTTTCAGCTGCTCTCCCTCGAGGCGAAACCAGGACAGGTGGTCGCGGCGGGGACCTTTAAATGGGTGGGGCCGACGCCGTTCTTTCTTCTTCCTCTTTCTTTCTCTCTCGCTTCGCCTGTTGTTCTGTGTCTCTTCGTTTTCTTCTTCTTTCTATCTTTCGCTGGAGAGGCGCTCCTTTCAAGGAGAAGGTTAGTCGGGGAGAAGAAAAAGGTCGGGACCCCCTGCCTCGCTTTCGCGGCCGCGCGTCGTAGAACTGGTTGCTCGGTCGCCGCTTCTTGGCGGCGGTTAGAGGGGAAGGACGAGCGAAGGTGTGTTTTGGTTTTATTTTTTGTTTTGTTTGTTTTTTACCTCGGTGCTACCGTTTAAAGGGCGGCTGCGGGCAGGTATGCAGAGACGTCGGTTGCAGTCTCGGAGGCGAAAAAAAGATGGTGGTAGGAGGAGGAGGGGGGGGGGGGGGGGGGGCGCAGGAGATACCGGCCTCCTTCTGCTCGTGTGCTCTGGCGGGATTAGTCCGCGCACGTGTACTAAGTCCGAGATTGCAGCGTTTAGCTGGGTGAAATGCGTTGCGCGTTATTTTTATTTCTCAAGCGGTGCAAACGAGCTACGTTTTGTACTGACTGCCGCTACGGAGAGGAAGTCGACGGATTGCTTCTACGAAAGATGTGTTTCGCTTTGTGTCTTCCACGCAGAAACCGCGAATATTGGTCTGGGTTCGGCATGACAGGACATGCTCTCATTGCTGTTTACACTAATCTAGAGTGGAGATGGACTCCCTTTCTCAATAACGCGTATTTCAGCGGTGATTTGCGAAGTTTCGTTATCCTTATCAAGGTCAGCTAATGCGATTATGTTCCACAAGTGGCCATTTACTTCACTCCTCTGATTTATTAGCAAAGCATTCCGCACTGCTGGACCAAAAGCTACAGCGCTGTACGTGTCACAACCGAGGAATTCGGGTGTGGAGGGTCACATGACTTCTCGTAAGCGCCGGCTTTTCCATCCCCCTCCGGGCTTCGTCTGTCTGCTTCGGCCCGCTCTCAAAGAGTCCTTCCTCCCCGCGCCCCAAGGCAGGCACACACGACCAAGAAAAGGTTGCGTTCGCGGAAAACCTTTTCTCAAAGAACAGGCGCTCCCCTGACCCAACCCATCTTAAGGAGGGCGAGGCGTTGCATACAAGCGAGAAAAAAAAAAAACGGGACTTCGCAAATAAATTTGGTCGAAAGGTTTTTTTTTTTTTTTCTGACGTCCGCGAGCTTTCCGTAATCTTGTTTCTATCTCTGTATTTTGTTGTTCACGCCACAGTTTGTTTCTAAAAACGACGACACATACTTCAGTTAAAGACAATTCGGTTAATGTAAACTTCTGGCCACTTTATGCCTGTTACTGTTCGCTGTTAGCCGCATGAAACGAAAGAGGTCCGTCGCTTTCCGCGGCAGTTCAGGACGCGTGACAGTGCCCGTAAACCACCTTTCAGAATGAATCGCCTTGTGTGTGCCGTATTTGATTCGTATTGATAGCTACAGTGTCCGGACCGTTGTTGCCGGCCATTACTCGACACACCGCCTTCCCTTTCACGTAACGCCGCATTGCGGCGCTGTTTTTTATTACACGCGGTTATCCGGTTAATGAGTGTATACCCTCCTTTTCCTCTTCCTTTTTTGTACTGCGAGCTGCCTGCCTGAACTCTTTGTTGTTATTCCATCGGCGTCTCCTGTGTGCTTGGCTGTCTGGATGCCACGGCATACTGTTCCGTCTGAGTGGCAACGAAAAAAAAAAGAAATGGCCAGAGCCCCCGGGGGGGGGGGGGGGGGGGGGGGTGGGGGGGCATAGGAAGGGAAAAAACGACAGGAAAGAAACAGAAAGTATAAGCAAACGGGTCTGTAGATGCTTTTCTCATCGATATTTACTGTTGGTCTGCCCGACGGCGGCTTGGGCGGACGACCGGAAGTACACTTCCTTCCTCTTCTCAGTCGCTCTCTGCGCTTCCTCTTTTTGCTCCCTGGTGTCCCTGCTCCTCGTTGGCGGTGTCGCCCTCCTTCGACTTCCTTGCGACTAACTTCATTCAAACGAAAGGCCGGGATGCGTTTTCTTCAAGGGCTCCCCCTAACGGAAGACCTTTAAACCGCTCAGGAATGTCGAAACGCAATCCCCCCCGCTTCCTTCCCTGGGGCTGATGTCCTGTTTCGCACGTTGACCGCTGGCGTCTTTCCCAGGAAGGTCATTGACGACTTGTGAGTCGCTGCCGTGTGTGTAGTGGAACTGCGAAGAAACTTCTATTATTTAGAGAAGAGATTCGAGTCCTGCTTATCTGCATGAGTGGCATGTGTTTGAATGCAGTGAAAAATTAACGATGCATAATTAAAATATACCGCGGCGCAAACGATGTTGCCGCTGGCGCTTGGGGTGTTACCAGCCTCTTAGTCGTAGGTCGGAAATCGGTGCGCTACGCATCAGCATCTCAATTTTCGGGTGGCATTTGTGAAGGATGTTGTGTTTTGTATCGTATGCCGATGGTCGGGTAGCAGAGTGATTACAAAGAAAGGGAGAATTCATTAAGGGACTGCAGAGTGTCAGGGGCAGGGGGTCGAGAGATGAGATTAGGGGATTTTGCTTGGACATGTTGCTCCTGGGATGGCTCAGACAACGCTAATTAGACATCTCTGCTAAGGCCGTCATCCAGTACAAGACGTAGCCGGGCCAGTGACAATGCTGGCGGTGATGTGTGTGGATGAACATCTAAAATCGGTCTTGCTTTGTGGGGATGCATGCCTGACAACTGTGTTACTGCAGATTCTTCTCAAAGTGCGATTTAACCTGAATTTTGGTCATATTTTCCTGTCTTTTTCGCAGAATACAACTTCGTCAGCTATAGCCCCGCCCTCCTGGCCACTTCCAGCGTTGCCGCCGCCGTCCACGGACTCAGCGGACCGTTGCACACAACGAGTGCGCAGGATCAGCTGCTCTCCTCGCTCGAGAGGATCACCAACGTCAGGACGGTGAGTGAGCCGCGTATGGCACTGTCAGTCTGACTTATGGGACACTGCATATCCAGGTGGTCTGTGTCGAGTGTATTGGCACAAATACTGCATGGTTGATTGAATTAAAGAACACTTGCAAAATATAATGTCGTTTCACTGAAAGAGTAAAGGACTTGAGGCGAAAAAACTGCAAGCAAGTAGCTTGAAAGCAAGCTGTGTTGTCAACTTGGCAGACAGAGTTCGGTTATTTACGGCATAGTTATGGGGAATGGCGCAATGTGCACAGCCCTACTTGCAATCCTCAGTCATTTATATCGAGGCATACTGTAAGTGCTAACCATCTTTTGTGACTATCTCAGGGAAATGAAAAAAAAAAGAGGCTGAGCACGCTCCACTTGAGAATTCCTCTTCTATAGTGGAGTGTCTATATCATAGATTGAGAAAGAGAAGAGGAAAAAACTGTAGTGCATAGAATACGGCATAATGTGGTCATTTGTAGAGGTCCAGAATATTTTCCATATTGTGCAAAAGAAAAATCACCGTTGCCGTATAGGCCTGGTCATGTCGAAAGCGCTAGGCACATTGAAGTTCTTCAAGATTTTCGCCCCCTGAGCAGATCAGGCATCAGGATCATGCAGGATCATCAGGATCATCAGGATCATGCAGATCAGGCATTCTTGTGAGGCACTCAATGTCTTTCTCACGTTAAGCAGACAAGGAAAGGGGAATGAGGGGCTCGTTATAAATATGAGAGAAGCCAACAGCCACTTAAGAACGTGGATGGCACTGGTGAACACTCCCAAGGTTAGGTTATTTGTAAACATAAATACCCCCGAAAGCAGAAGGTTTGACAGCCGTCGCCGTAGCTCAGCGGTAGAGCACCGGACGCGTAATTCGGAGGTCGTGGGTTCGGATCCCACTGGTGGCATGTGGTTGTTTTTCTTCTGCTTTTCTAATCAATTAGCTTTAAGCGATAACATATTCAGTAATATAAATTGATCAACACCACAAAATAAAAAAATTAATTAAAAATCCCCTGTGCCCCTTGGTTTCTGTGGCTGTTGGCTTCTCTCATATTTCTCACGTTAGGTCTTACATGGGTCATTGTTAGACGTGTTTCAGAATTCAAACCCTGATCACGTAATGCTCGTTCGATTGAGATTGTGATAAAGTCGTGCATAAGCAACAAAAAGTGTTCGAGCCTTGACGAACTCTACATCTTTAGCATATCTGTTTGTATAGCTGATTCTTGGTTTTCTTTTGCAAACATAAAAAGGACTCATAAAAGTTCCTGATTTATACCGGCAAAATTGTCCCAGCTAGCCATGCATCCTTTAGTAAATGTTCTTCACTTCGTTGAGACCTGAATTTGCAACATTGTACTGAGGAGGAAACTCTATATCTTTCTAGTGCGATTGTTTTGCAGCCTAATTGACATTTTTGTGCCCGTTTTCTCGATATACCCAACAGACTGATATCCGGCGCTGCGTCCTGGAAATCGAAACCCTGATGGCGTCCAGCGTGGCCGCCTTTCAGCAGCAAGCCCTCTGTAAGAGTGTCGCCTCAGTGACATCGTACATGACCAGCAAAAGCAACTCCCTGATGGCATCCCCCATTGTCGAGCCCTCCTCACCCTCCAGTCAACCAAACACGCCGACAGACGTTCAAGACATCAACTTCTAGAAGATAGTCTCTCTGCCCTGTTAGTCTGTTGTGCACACACTGTCTGTTTGTCCATGTTTTCTTTGTTCTCTGTGTTGCGTCCTCTGTGACAACTATGTTCTTGACATGGTGCAGTTTTGCACCGCACTCTACAGTGTCTTTCCAAGTGCTTTGTCGTACAAGTACTTTGTGTACAATGTGGTTTGTCAGCTCCCCTACGGGAAACTTTGTTCTGAAACAAAAAAGAAAACGTTATGTGACGCAGTTTGTTTCTCAACTGGAAGTACTATATTTTCTGGCTAACAAACATACGTTCTTTGTAAATGCAAAGGAATTTTGGAAAATTTCTTTATTACATTGTTAATTTTCTTACCGCTTTATGTGCCCTGGATATTAGCGACATTTCTCTGTGGGAAAAATATGGGTATTAATTATATGAGTAAATATGGTAACCTGCTCGAAAGACAAAATTCCCTAATGTCTTGTTTTACATCCGGTTATTGAAACTTTAAGCATGATGGGCGTTCGGGAGTTTTATGCCCTATACATTCGCAGTAACTTTGTTCTGAAAATAAGAAAACATTATATGCCGCAGTCTGTTTTTCGACTGGAAGTACTATATTTTCTGCTAACAAACATGCCTTATTTATGAAGGCAGAGTGATTTTGGAAAATCTCTTGATTACATTGTTAATTTTCTTACCGCATGATGTGCCCTCAAAATTAGAAACTTTTCTTTTTGGGCAAAATTCTGGTTTTAATTACATTAGTAAATATGGTAACGTTCTGGAAAGGTAAAATTAGGTAATGTTTAGTTTTACATTCGGTTACTGAAACTTGAAGCATGGTGGGCATTCGGGACATTTGCACTATTTGGATTTATAAGCCATGCTGTATTCGGCTTAGCTGCACAATCCACAGGGTTCCATGGTTGTTCTTTTCATTGTGACGCGTATTTGTTTCGTGTTGCTTGTCTACTTGTTTGACAGTGGTGAGTTGGAGGCTGTTGTATTTGCATGTTCTTGCTGCGGCATGCACTCCACTTGCACGCAACCGTTCATCTTTTGCGCAAAGTTTGCCTGGTGAGAAAAAGTATTTTTGTATGCACATATAATATAATAAGAGTTTTAATTCCCTCGTATTTGTACGTTCGCATTTGACGGTGCTCAGCATAATGCTTTTACGAGCTAGAGTTTTCAACTTAGTGAATGTTTCAACAGAAAAACAGCAAAAAAAGTTGACGCTGACGTATGTAAAATGCGTTAAAGCTTAAAACATAAAAAGCAGTCGTTTGTTTTATGTGACGTGTGTAGTATTTCAGTTCTGGCGTGTATATGTAGATGTGTGGTTGTAATTTCTTACCTGGCAAAACCAAAACCAAAGTGACACTGTGACCCAGGCCCCGCATAATCACAATAAGTATGTAATGTAGCGCAACTAAGTTATTGATGCTTATCCGTACAACCAACAGTGCTTACTGACTAGTCCATGTTTTTTTTTCCCTCTTTTTGCAAGCGGTTTGTTGTTTGTCCTTTTTCCATAAAGAGGAAAAAGAATTATTTCTTTCCTGGAAAGCAGGGCTTTGATATCTGATCTCAAGGAAATACAGAGAACATTATTTTCTCGCCCCCTTTTGGAAAACTCCAGGTACGGGACTTTATACAATTAGCAAATGTTCTCGACAACGTGATGTATTTGAAAGTCTGTAATTTACTCTTAAAACCGGTGCTATATATTTTTATCTCACTATTCTAGAGAACTGAGAAGGAGATAGTCCCTCATAGAAGCATTCCATCCAAGAGATCACAGTGTAATGCCGACTTTGAAACAGTTTCATATCTATATATATATATTGTAGTGTAGACTACTTCCTACATGAAGACCACCTGCCGGGTCACTAAGCTTTTGCTGAAACTTTGTCTTAATATATATTGTTCGTGATCTCTTTGTTTACACACTGTAACTTCTCCAAAGCGTTTTGTGTTTTTAAGCTGTACTGTAATTTATTGAGTTAGCACTGCACCAAAAGTATAAATGGTTCAGGTGTGTCTAGTCCCCATCCAAACCCACTTTTGTGCATCACACAAATTCCGTATATATATATATATATATATATATATATATATATATATATATATATATATATATATATATATATATATATAAATATATACCCAGCACACACACAGAAAACATAAATGAACACCCCAAAGCTTTTCGTTTTCGCCACAGAGTGGCACCCCAGTGATGCACCTTGACATGTACATAAATCACCAACCTGTGCTTATCACCTCATGAACACATTTTTTTTAGTGTTTTGCCACCTTATCGTAGACCACGTTTGTTTTCATCCATCGCGCAACCTGTGCGTGATAACACAAGTGTACTCAGGCTTACAGAATCAAGCATTTTAAAGCTTGACTTCATTGCTTTGCAGAACAGAGTCTGAAAAGTCTCGTTTGCGGGCCGACCAGCAGTCTTCCAATGTCTTCCTTTCATTAAGGAAAATATAACCAATGTTTTTAAATGAGAGCTCCCTATCTCACCAGCTGCACTGGGGTATTTTTCTTGCCACTAAGATGCTCTTAACCACGGTCTTATTTAAATGAAACAGTTTGTACAGCTGGTTTCGCATAAGATAGGTTAACACATTCTTTGTGGCATACCAAGTTCAGGTTTGATTCTGAAAAAGCAAGAAGAGACATAAACAGAGCGGAGTGTTTTGTGAGATTTTTCTTCTGGACCATGAACATTGCATACTCGTTTTGCTGACGCATTTATGACCTTTCAGTGGTCATTTGCATATTGTATCGTTATCACCCACACATTACTCGTCTGTGATGAACCATGGTTTTTTTTTTGTCAAGTTGTGTAGTTCGTACATATCCGCACAAGTTGTGCCGTGTTCTGGGCATTTTGCTTCTTACTAATGTTCAAAGTTTGTTGCATTGTTGCATCGACGAAAGCCCGTTGTACAACCCACCGTTGTTCTCTTCCATGTGGTTTGAAGCTGTTCTTAGCCATCGAGTTGATGCCTTGTTCAGAAAGCAACAATGTGTTATTGTTTCGTTCTACTTTGTGGTGTTTTATATATAGCGTTACCAATGACATTCCATTGACAGCCCACTGCCAAAGACTCCTTAAGGCATTCCCGTTTGATGTGCCGGTTTGCTGTTATATGTCCGGAAACCGTTTTTCTCTGTATTGTGGGAAACAATGCAAAAACCATGTACCACGGGTGTTCACAATTTTTACGCTTTTTCAAGTTCATTGTTTCTGACAGTTACGAATTTTCAGCATTGTTGTCTCCTTTACTCTGAATCTAATGCCTGGACCAAGCTTAGGCTCATGACTTAACTTGCTCAGTGCTTTTAATAAAACAAACTAAACTTTGCCTTCCAGTTTTCACTATGCAGGTCATAAGTGCCGTTTTTTCAGACAGCCTTTAGCTCTACCTGTGTGCCTTGACATGTTCTTCAAGCATTTTATAACCCACTAAAGTTTGGTCTGGTCCATTAGATCCTTGCCATTTACACATGCTTGTTTGACTTGCACAGTATCTCTTGTACTGTACATACACCGTTTTCCTGTCTTGCATTGGGTTATCAGGAGCAAAATCAGTCCAATATACATGAAGGAAAAGAAAAATACTGGAGCATCAATGTTTAACGCATTTATTCTTTGTACTTTTCTTACAACATTTTTTTATTGTTCTCTGCAAAAGTGTAGGTTGGACAGTCTCATGTGCGTTTTTGAAGTGGAAAATATTATAATAAAAAGTTTCTATTGCATTATGTGTGTTTCCATGGAACGTTGCGGCATTTTCACCATATCTTATTGGTGTAAAATGCCGCCCTGTTCAAGGAGGTTGTGATCTATGCATGTGGGTCATATCGAAGCATCGGAAGTAATCCTCGCTTTACACCCTCTCTGTGACAAGAAGTTACAATGGTAACCATGCGAACTTTCCTCTGAGGAGAAAAAAGGCGGTCGTTGCTCACCGTGCTGTGTCCGTCTCGTCCAGTTGCACTACACATGAGGTCATGTACCAAAATTTGGTACTGTGATTGTCCATAGCTAGGAGCTAGCAGTGAAATCTTTTCCAGTCTCAGATAAACTGCTCAAGATAAACTGGCAGTTTTTTGAGGCTACCATAGTCTAATGAAAATTAGACTACAGGTTTTTCTCTAGTTCCTAATTACTTCCACAAAGTTTTTGAGCCATGCGGCACTTTATTCAGGCACAAATTGATTTTAAAGGTCACCATTCTCGTGACCTCAGTTAAGATGAGCTCTGCAGGCAATACTTGAATTTTTGATGTCAAAAACATTATCCGTACTCAATACCCGTTCCTCGCTACGGTAACTAAATTTTGAGTCTTCGGTTGTTGCGGGCATGTCATGAATGGACTCATTGTTTTCAGCTGAAGTATGTGATGTCATCACTGCATCACATGAAGTATACTCCTTGGCCACAAACCAAGCTTCTGTACTTTTTTTGGTAGTTTTAAAACGGTTCCGTTCCATATTTTGAAGTGTGGTTGTTGTTGTGGAGATAAGGACTCATAGAAGTCACTATCAACTCAAAATATGCTAAAAAACGGCCGCACTTTAAAGCTACTGAAAACGTTGGCAAGCTAAATCTGGACAAGAAGTTCGCGCGGCTGCCATCACGTGGCGCATGACTCGAACATCCAAAATTAGGCCAGGTATATTGGGTGCTTGGTACACGCCATTATTTTGCTATGGCCACTGAACTAGTCGGTCAGAGGGCAATAACCACATTTACTAATTAGATTTTCCAGCGATGAGGTAGTAGGTCATCCCATCCACCTGGTCGTGCCGCGTGTCGCGAACTGTAGTGTTCTCTGACAAATTACAGGTGAAAGTATCTCCGTTGAGTTTCGTTGTGTCCGCTGCTATCGCCGGATAGATTGCGCTAGTTGTTGTCGAGTCAGTCTTTTAGGGCAAAATAGCGAAGAGTCTGGGATAATGAAACATCGGGCATTATCGGGGTAAAACAAATATTAAGTACTGAGAGGTATTTGTCAAAGAATAATAATACTGCCAGGGCTTACGAATTTCGGGAATGTGGTTTTGCGCCCAAGGGCAGAAGTTCGAGATTAGAAATAAGTCAAAGATTTGTTGGAAGATTAGCACTAGGTGCCCACGGCAAAACCACAAACGAGGCAGTACCGGGGAATACGGGCTGGTCATCGTTCGAAGCACGGGAAGCTGAGAGTAAAATATTATAAGAAGAAAGCCCGAGGAAATTGGGCGATAAACTTATACATAAAGAGCGTCGACTCAAAATGGCGGAAAAAGACCAGGAAACTAGCCAGTAAGTATGCAGGACACAAGGACGGAGAAGTAAAGAGCTTTAAAGGACAGGTAAAAAGCGCATACGGTAAAAACTGGATTAGTTCAATGGAAGAGAAGCAGAGTGTAGAGCTATATCAAAATTGGAAAAGGCAGATCAGGAAAAAATCGTCTAATGATAGCTCAAGAGGCAGTGCCCTACTCTTTGAAGCTAGGCCAGGATGTCTTAAAACACACAGCTGCAAAAAGAAATATAACTAAGAAGGTGACACAAGTGCTTCTCTAGAAACAATTGAACACCTCGTACTCGAATGTGATGGTATCCATCCCGATGTCGATGCAGGCACAGTCACTCTTCCTGAGGCCCTAGGGTTTAGAGATAACAATGGTAATGTAAATAAATCTGCTGTGGAAGTTAGCAAAAAGCGTTTGGAAGATTGGTGGCTCAAAAGCAGAGAGGTGAGATAAGGTTAGTAGTGCAGAATTCAAAATTGTATTGAAAGGAAATGGCGAATTTATAGACCGATTTATTATACAGTTAAATAAATTAAACAAAACGATAGCTGTGACTACTGCCACCACCCTGTTCCAAATGGGATGCTCATACCTTCCATCAGTCTGTCCTGGTGACATCGGCCACCACTTCATTTTAAATGGAACGCTCTTTGCATCGGTACATTTGAGGTAAGCTGGGCTTATATAGTGGAGAGCAGAAGTTAATACCTGACTGCCCGCTTAAAATGTGGTTTCTTACAACCTTCGTCTCCTTCAACCTCTACAAAGCGGTCGCAAGCCATAACTTAATTTTGATTCCTAGTTTTGTAAGTGTGACGAACGTAAGTACCTCCAAAGGGAAGCAGTCAAGAAACTGATGTTCGACGTCATGCATGAGCACACGCGATTGGTGACTTTCGTGTTGTGTGTGATGTCGCGGTGCTTTGATTGTCGCGTTCGTTAAAAATAGACAACTTCGTTCAGCGAGTACAAACGACATCCGTTTATTTCAGGTTACATGACACGACTGGCGCCCCAAGGGGGGCTCCTTTGTTTCCCTTTCCCAGCTTGCTTGGCTTGTCTTGCCTTCCGACTTGGGACGGTCTTGTTTCGGTTTCTGTTTCGCAACACATTCCCCCCCGAAAATGACTTCAGTCATTTTTTCCTTTTACGTTAACTCAAGAGGATACACGAGTTGGATTGGTCTCTTGAGGGTTGATCCTCCAGGTAGTCTCAGAAGGCACGATCGCACCTTCCCGTCTCTTCCAGGAAACAGTTTATCAATCCTTGCGGTTTTCCACTGCTGCCGTGGTTGAAGACTGTCACGAAGAAGAATCAAGTCACCTTCCTTGATCGCTTTTCCTTGACGTTCGTTCTGACTCTGCACATTTCGCAGCTCCTCAAGATACTCTCTGGTCCACCTACGCCAGAAAGCTTCTGTGGTCTGCTGGCGTCGGGTCCACAGTCTCTGAAGGGATATGTGGATTTGGTCATCTTCGTTTTTTCCCACGCTAGGCAGGGACGTGAGGCGTCTTCCTGTCAAGAAGAAGGAAGGGCAAAGAGGTTCCGGTTCTTCCGATCCGTCACATACGTCAGTTAGTGGTCTTAAGTTCAAGACAGCTTCAATTTCGGCCAAGGTCGTTGCTAGCTCGTCGAAGGACAGAAACTTGGCAGCGATAACTTTCTTGAGTGCAAGTTTGGTTGATCCGACGAGTCGCTCATAAAAGCCACCCCACCATGGGGCGCGCTCTACTATGAACTTCCATTCGATTCGTGTCTTTGCAAAGTAGTCAATAACCTCTGGTTTCCGGATAGAGCTCCAGAGGTATGAAAAATCTCTGTTGGCTTTCTTGAAGGAAAGCGCGTTGTCACTGCAGATGACTCTGGGTACACCTCTTCTCGAGATGACACGTCTGAGGGTCATCAAGACCGACTCCGCTGTCATGTCCCTCGCAAGCTCTAAGTGAACTGCCCGTGTCACGGCACAGGTGAACAGCGTGATATAGGACTTGTACAGCGAGTTTTCTCCCTTCACCAGAAGGGGCCCTGCAAAGTCCACCCCTGTGACCTCAAAGGGTTGAGCCTGGGTCACTCGATCATGTGGAAGCGGTGCAGTCACTTCCGATGCTGGACGTGCATTGTAGCGTTGACACGTTATGCATCCTTTGATGATTCCTTTTACCAGCTGGCGGGCTCGTACAACATGATACTTCTCTCTCAACTGTACCAAAGTATCCCGTGCTCCCCCGTGTAGTACTTGGAGATGAGCTTGACGCACGAGCAATTCGGCTAGGTGATGTCGCCTCGACAGTACAATTGGATGGCGTTCGTTGTACGGCTTGCCACTCTGTTGAAGTCTGCCGCTTATACGGAGAATACCGTCGTTATTAACAAACACCGGAGTGTCCCTCAAGGGCGAGTCTGCTGGAAAGCGATCTCCTTTCTTCGCACACTCAATTTCCCTCTTCAGGTCTTCTCGCTGAGCTTGTCGTATCCAGTAATTCTTGGCATCATCCAGTTCAACTGCCGTCAGTGTTTCTTTGTTAGTGCTCAGATGTCGCAGCTTGTTGACATATCGTAATATCCAAGCTGTCACTCGGAAGAGTTTTGTTGCACTGCTGTATCGATCTGGGTCTAACAGCTTTGGAACTTCAATGGTGCTTGTTGTATGAAGAACTTCCACAATTCTCTTTTCTTCGTCCACTGTCGGAATGTTCCTTGGTTGAGAGAAGCATGGCCAGTTGTTTTCAGTCGCCTTCATCCAGGGCGTTCCTTCCCACCAGGTGGAACTCTCAACAAGCTGATCTGCTGTAACTCCCCTGGTCATGAGATCTGCCGGATTCTCGGACCCGGGACAATGTCTCCATGCTGAGGTGTCGGTAAGACGCTGAATTTCAGTTACTCGATTCCTCACGAACTGTTTCCATGGTGAGGGCTCTCCCGTGATCCAATGCAATGCGATTGCCGAGTCGGTCCAGAAATGTGTCACTTGTGGTGGTTCCTTTAGGCTTTTCTGGATGTATCGACTCAGTCTGGCCGCTAAGAGACACGCCATCAATTCGAGTCTCGGAAGAGTCAGTTGCTTAATCGGGGCGATCCTCGACTTGCTAATGAGGGTACTCGAAGTTGCGATGCCATCCGCATCTGTTACGCAGATGTAGGCCACTGGCCCGTATGCTACTGGGCTGGCGTCAGCAAATACGTGCAGTACTGTTTTGTTGGCAGGTTCGACTGTGCCTGCTTTGTAACAGCGCTGCACTTGAACTCTTTTCAATTCGGTTAGTTCCTCGCACCACCGCATCCATTTTGCGTCCAGATCCTCTGGTAGGATGTCATCCCATTCCACGTTTTTTTTCCACAGCTCTTGGAATAAAGCCTTTTGAATGGAGCTAGCCATCCAAGTGGGTCATACAGTCTTTCTGTAGTCTTCAGAACAGACCTTTTAGTACTTGTTCCTGGCTCAGGTAGCTCGATAGACTGTGGGGCGAAGGTGAGGTTATCTGTGCTGGGATTCCACGTCAGTCCTAACACCTTAAGTACCCCTGGGAGGTATCCCAAGTGTCTTGCTTGACAATCATCCGTCGCAAACCGTTCGTTCAATGCCTGGTTGTTGGACGCCCACTTGTGGAGTGTCATAGAGGCCGCCCTGAAGATGGTACTAGCTTCTTCATAGACCTTCAGGGCCCTGAAAAGAAGTTGTTCTTACTAGAACGTTGCCTTCACGCCTCTGCAGTTTTTTTTGCAATTTGTGCTATAACCAGGGAGGCGCCGCTCCCTTTCACATACGGCGATGGAAGTGGAGGCTCATGGGCCTCCCTTGGAACCCTGCGGGTCAGCAGCGGCCGCCCAGAGGAAGCATCTCTACCATCTCAGTGACGCAAGTAGCCAGGCTACCGAGGTGTACTCGGCGGCCAGTGAAGACTCTTCGACGGACGACGGGTTCGTACCAGTCCTCAGCAAGAAGGCCAAGCGAAGACTGCGCCCACGTGAGGAGTCGTCCTCATCAAGCACGTCTACAGTCATCAAGACGCGAGATCCCCCGACGCATACCATCTTGTTTGTGCCTGAAACGCCAACCGGAAACCTCAACCACCTGAACAGGCAAGCCACGTCTATGTTCCTTGAGGGCCTCGTGCCTGGGGGGATTGAAGACGTGCGAGTCAACCCTTACAAGAACATTATCGCCATTGATGTCACGGAGCGCAGCGCACTGCAAAGTCTGTCCGCCGTTACCAAACTCGGCGACATCAGCGTACACTCCCATGTCCTCCAAGACAGCGGCACTACAGCAGGCGTCATTTACAACGTCGACATTTCCATCGCTGACGCTGATTTGCCTATTTTAATCAAGCCAGCGTCCAACAGCATCTCTATAATGGCAGTTCAGCGCCTTGGAAGATCTCAGTGCATCAAGCTCACATTCCAGGGCGACTGCATACCGTCGTATGTGAAAGTTGGGCATTTTCGCCACCCAGTTCGACCTTTCGTGCCCAAGCCACTGCAATGTAGAAAGTGCATGAAGATCGGACACGTGAGTGGCGTCTGCAAGAACAACATTGTGTGCTCTAGATGCTCTGATGCACATTGCGGCGACGTTTGCCGCGCGACTACCCTGAAGTGTGCCAACTGCCGTGGCCCTCACGATTCCTCTTCGAAAGACTGCCCA
Source organism: Amblyomma mixtum (assembly GCF_055824585.1). Taxonomy (NCBI): domain Eukaryota; kingdom Metazoa; phylum Arthropoda; class Arachnida; order Ixodida; family Ixodidae; genus Amblyomma; species Amblyomma mixtum. The sequence continues at coordinate 52,143,017 of NC_143020.1, forward strand.
CGCCTCAAGAATGAACGAGCAGTGTTGAAACAAATGGTTCGAGACCATTCCACGCACAGAGAGGCCGCTGCTAAGGTGCGACGACGTCGGTCGCGTCGTCGAAGGTCCTCTAAGAAAGCCGTCACTTTTGACAGAGAGGTCTCTAGCACTGCTGCATCTTGTCCTCCTCCTCCGCCTGCCGTATTACACCAAGGGAGCCCGACAGTTGATGAGGCCGGACTTGCTGCATCGGCCGTTACCTGGCCGTCACTCCCGAAACCTCCCACATCCACTGGGTCAAGAAAGTCAATGCCATCTCCAAGTTCGGCGCCTACTGTTGATCCGGAAAAAGGCCAAGATCTCAGCCATGGCCAAGAACTAAAGGTTATGGCAATGCTGAAGTCCATCCTGAGTGCCATCCGCGCTGTGCTGGCAGGCCTGCATACGCCAGCGGCACAGAATGCGCTGCAAGTACTAGACGCGCTAACACCAGTCCTAGCGGCGTTACAGTAGCAGGAACAGTGGCTCCCCCAGCATTAACATTTCAAAAGCAGCTGAGGCAAGCCTCTATTTTTCAATGGAATGCCCGCGGACTTCAGCCCCGAATTTCAGATATTCGGCAGTATGTTTACGTAAAAAATTTCCCCATCCTTATCATTTGTGAGCCTAATGTGCCGAAGATATTGCGACTGTCAGGTTACGAGGCGTTTGCATCTCCCACGCACCGAGGGAACAGTAAAGTCATCATCTACATTCGGCGTGAACTTACATATGTGCTTCATCCAGCTCCCCCTAATAGCGACAACCAGTACGTTTGTCTAACAGTGAAGAAACGTAATCTCACGTTTACGCTTGTGGGTGCGTATTTGTCTCCATCAAGTCGATTTGACGCCGCACGACTGAGTGACCTGATCGCGCTTACACCCGGCCCTTGGATCGTCATGGGTGACTTTAACGCTCACCACACCATGTGGGGAGGCGTTAGAATGAACATTAGGGGACGGAAACTTGTGTCCTTCGCTTCTGACCATGATCTTCAGTGTTTAAATGACGGCTCCCCAACTTATATTCGAGGGACAACTTACAGCAGCTGCCTTGACTTGGCGTTCCTTTCTCGATGCCTTATCAGCGATGTACGGTGGTTTTCGGATATTGAAACCCGCAGCAGTGACCATATCCCTACATATCTGACCATTACTGGCCTTTCCACATGCACCTCTGCCACACGCACGCGACGCATCGATTGGTCAGTGTTTCAAGCACTTATGGAAGATGCATCAAGAGAAGGTTCATCCGCAAGTTTTGAAGGGAAAGTTAAGGAGGCCATGGAGAACGCGACACGGTTATTCACCCCAATTAAAAAGTACACGGAATTCGATATGGAATTGCAGCGCCTGCGATCACTGCGGCGTAGGGCCGAGCGTAGGTATCGACGCACAAGTCGAGCCTTGACCTCAGAGATGCGAGGCGCATGCAAAAGAAAATTCAGCGCAGAATTCAAGCAGTACAGGCACAACGTTGGAGGTCATTCTGTGAAACGCTTGATCCACGGAAACCGTTGTCACGCATCTGGAATGTAGTTCGTGGCCTTCGAACATCCCCACACCAGCTGCACCCTTTCAAGTCTCTTTCACTCTTCCAACGACGTGGCGAGGTCGAGGTAGCTGAGGATTTCTGCGCTAGGGTAGCAGGACCATCTTCCCCATCTGCGACGCTGCATTGCAGCGATGTTCCTGCTTCTCGGGATTCTCGGATGGACCTTCCCTTCTCCGTGGAGGAACTTGATTCTGCGCTGGCTTGTTGCAGACGATCATCATCGCCGGGACCCGACGGTGTGCCATACACTGCACTTGCAAACCTTGGACAAGAAGCTAGGCGTGTCCTTCTGGAGCATTACAACAAATCTTGGAATGAGGGCACAGTCCCAGACGATTGGAAGTCCAGTCGTCTAGTTCCGCTCCTGAAACCAGGGAAATCGCCTCTTGACCTGACATCATACCGTCCAATTGCGCTGGCTAGTTGTGTTGGCAAAGTACTGGAAAGGATGGTACTTACACGCATTGAGTGGTACCTGGAGCGCTACCGCATATATCCGGATATAATGTCCGGGTTTCGACGTGGACGCTCCTCAATCGACAGCGTGGTCGACCTAGTGTCATCCGTCCAGCGCCAAAAACATTTGAAGCGCTTGACCGCGGCGTTGTTCCTGGATGTAAAGGGCGCATACGACAATGTAACCCACCAGGTTATTTTGGACGCTCTGGAAACTGCCGAGCTTGGTGGCCGCGTATTTTGCTGGATACGTAGTTATTTATCCAACAGATCTCTCTTTGTGCAGACAGAGGAAGGCCCAATATCTTCTCATTTCACTTCCCGTGGAGTCCCGCAGGGTGGAGTGCTCAGCCCAACGCTGTTCAACCTTACACTTGTCGGGCTTGTCGATATACTACCACAGTCGGCGCAACTCTCAATATATGCGGATGACATCTGTATCTGGGCATCTGGAGTTACGCGCCCACAAGTTCGAGCGAGACTTCAAAAGGCGTCAAGTATTCTTGCTGCCTACCTTCGCCAGCAAGGCCTACAGATTTCAACCGAAAAGTGCTCGCTGGTTGCCTTTACACGAAAGAACATGTCTCCTTATACCGTATGCATAAACGGCACAGCAATACCCTACGTAAAGAGCCATCGGTTTCTGGGAGTAATCATCGACCGAAATCTATCATGGACCCCTCATATCTCATACATGAAAAAGAGACTGACAGCGATTTCTCACGTTCTCGCCTTTCTTGGGGGAAAGTCGTGGGGAGCGTCGGTGCGGTCGATGATGCAGCTCTACAACGCCTTATTCATGGGATTTCTTCGCTACAGCCTCCCTGTACTTGGAAATATTCGAAAAACAAACATACGAAGTCTGCAGAGCGCTCAAGCTCAAGCTCTCCGGACTTGCCTAGGATTGCCAAAATGTGCCTCTACGGCCGCATCTGTACTTATCGCCCAGGAGCATCCAATCCCTACCTACTTAACAGTTGACGCACTGAGGGCACATTTCCGGCACATTTCCCGGGTTCCCTCTCACCATCTTGCCAGTCTTCCTATTACCAGGCCGCGCACATCGTTTACAGACGTCATTGACGCACATCCCGCCATTCTGCCGTCCCAGTTTACACCTGCCTCTAGACCGTCCTCGCCACTTTGGAGCCTGCATAATCCCCGTGTGCTTCTTTCGATACCTGGCATCAGGAAGAAGATAGACTTATCGCCGACAGAACTACAACAAGTCACCCTTGAATATTTACATGAGCACCATGCAAACCGGGTGCACGTTTACACCGACGGCTCAGTGAACCCTATATCTTCTTCTGGCTCCGTCGTCATACCCGCAAGCACTACAGAAATTAGAGTTAGGACAGGTCACCGCACTTCTTCGACGGGTGCAGAACTCACCGCTCTTCGTGTCGCCATTGAATGCATCAGTCAGCAGCGCCCTCAGCGGTGGTCTATTTTCACCGATTCGAAAGCTGCCCTCCAAGGCTTACAAGCTGCTCTTCGCCGTGGAGCCCATGAACAACTGGTCGCAAAAATTCGACAGCTACATCACTCTGCCATCAACAAAGGGCATGACATTATCTACCAATGGCTACCGGGGCACAGCGGCATAGCAGGTAATCACCGCGCGGATGAGGTCGCGCGAACTGCGCACGACGACGGCGATTTTGTATCGATCCCCATTTCGAGATCGGATGCAGCGAGGAGGCTTCGCGCACTTGCGCGGGACATCACGCTTGCCGCGTGGAATTCCGGCCAAATTTGCAATTCCCGTTTACAATCCTTGGACCCAGACCTGAAGCTCCGGCTACCATCAGGCCTACCACGACGACAAGAAACTTTGCTGTGTCGCCTCTGGCTTGGTGTAGCGTTCACCAATCACTACTCATTCTTAATCGGTATGGCTGATAGTCCTGCATGTTCCATCTGCGGGCAGACGAGACCATAACCCACATTCTTTGTGACTGCCCTGCCTACACCACCGAAAGGCAGTCTCTCAGCCGTGCGCTGGAGCGCCTAGATACACGCCCTTTCACGGAAATGAAGATTCTCGGCCCCTGGCCGCGGCGGTCGTCGGCGGAGAAGGCCTGCAAGGCACTGCTCCGCTTCTTGAGAACTTCTGGCCTGCACGATAGGCTGTGACTTTAACGAACAGTGACGTTTTATAGTGACTTCAATTTTCTGTTACTCTCCTTTCTCTTTCTTTTTTTATCCTCTCACCCCCTTCCCCCCGTGTAGGGTAGCAAACCGATTATTATTTCGGTTAACCTCCCTGCCTTTCCTCTTCTATATCCTCCTCCTCCTTTCAGGGCTCCCTCTTCGTTTTCTGCTCCCGTTAAGAGGTCATCCACATACAAAGAATGCGCCAGCAGTGATGCTGTGTCCGGATACTCTTCCATATTCTTCAAGTGATGCTGAAGAGTTGCTGTCAACAAGAAAGGACTCGCTGTGGTTCCGAAAGGAACTCGCTTCATTCGCAAAGTCTGCACCTCGCCCGTTGGTCCACTCGCTCCTGGCTTCGTATGGTACCACAGAAAGCGCAACGCATCTCTGTCGTTCTCTCTTATCTCTATTTGTAAGAATGCCTTTTCGATATCTGCCACCAAGGCGATTCTGTTGCTCCTGAAATTCAGTAGCAGTGCGACAAGGTCGGCTGTCAAATTCGGACCACTCTCTAGGTTTTGATTCAATGACTTTAACTTCTGTCCACGCGAAGAAGCATCGAAAACCACTCGCAGTCTTGTTGTATTGCTCGTTTCTCGGAACACCGGCTGATGAGGCATGTAGTAGATCAGTTTTCCCTGTTCTTCTTTTTCTACTACTGGCTCATCTATGTCTTCCATGCAATACTGTCTGATGACTGCGTCGTAGGCTTCCAGTAATTCGGGATTTCTTCGAAGGCGGTTTGTCAGTTGGGACAGGCGTTTTTCCGCAGTGCCCTTGTTGTCACTTGGATCTATGTTTTGCTTCCAGGGAAGGGCTACCTCGTATCGAGATCCACTACGCCTGATATTGTCTTCGAAAGATTCGAGTAGCTGTCGCCCAACACAGTCGTCGTTATCCACGACTCCGATAGACTCCAAGGTCCAGAAACGTTCCAAGCAGTTCGTGGTCTCACTCTCGGCCAATGATATGCGAAGGGCGATGGTTTGCATTTGCTGTGAGTCAACCATGTTTATCCCTACAGGTCCTTGAATGCACCACCCAAAAGCAGTCTCGACTGCTCGGAGTTTTCCGTCTAGCTGCTTGCTTCTTCCAGTTACAAATTCCCAGTAATGCTCTGCTCCGATGAGGAGTTCGATGTCACCTCTTTCGTTATCGCAGGTCCTGTCGGCCACAGCCAAAGGTCCAAGTAGTTTCTTGATCCTGTGTTCAGGAACCGGGATTCTTTGTTCGCATATGATGTCCGTCTCAAGAACTTCGATCTGTTGAATCTTCCTGTTTTGTGCGGTTAGCGACACCAGCACTCTGTTAAAGTCTCGTTCCGACTGGTGTCCACCGAACACGCCAACTTTCAGTGTTTCTGTTCCAAGAACTCGACACCCGAGTTCTTCTGAGGCTCGCTTCGTAATGAATGAACGTTGGCTTCCACCGTCAAAGAGAGCACCTAAGTATACCGCTTTCGTTTCACCGGCACACAACGCCGTTGCCGTTTGTAGCAGTACTTCTCGTTTGCGAGTTTCTTTTACTGTAGATTGCAAATTCACTGGGACTGTTGTCACATCGGTTGCATTTGCTTTGACTTTCGGACGAGTAAATTCTGGGTCGCACATTGTTGTCGCATGCCGCCCTGCACAGTTACCGCATTTAATGCTGCTTCTGCACTCGTTAGAACGGTGATTTGGTTTCATGCAGCAGAAGCAGCGTCTTCCAAAACGTAGCATTTTCTTCTTTTCTTCTAACGAAATGCCAGCACGGCAGGCAGCGGTTTCGTGATTATTCTCCTTGCAAAAGAAACAGTGATCTGTTCTCGATGATTGCTGCAGTACAGCAGCTGATGATTTAAATTTCGTTCCGATGCTCTTCTTGTAACTCTCAGTTGGGTTTAACGTCTTCAGCATTGATACCTGGTGCTTCTTGCCAGTACCTTGCTGAGCAACCAGATTCTCGCGGCTTTGCACTTCAATCCTCAAAAAGTCAAGTAACTTCGTGAATAAAGACGGAGTACCTTTCGTAGCTGTTTCTGTTGGCTGCCCCGGTGCGTCGTCGCTCCGCAGCGCAGATCCAGTTCGTTCCGTGTTCTGTGTTGACGTTTCGGAGGGTTCCTCCCTCGCCACGGCTCGGTGAAACTCGAGCAATATTTCTTTCGGCAGGGCGCGCTGTACCACGGGGTAGAGGAGCGTGCCGTAGGTCTCCTGTTTCTGGCCGAGCGCTTCCAGCCCGCGGAGGTGAGAGACGAGGGCATCGTACAACCGTCGGAGGGACCGTATGTCTTCGGCGTTTCGCACAGGCTCAAGGTCCAAGAGCTTTCGCATGTGCGCTTGCACGATGGCGTCCTCACCGCCGAAGCGTCTTTTCAGCAGCAAGATGGCGTCGTCATAGCACTGCGATGTGGGGGGAAGGCCCTTGATCGTTCTTGCTGCTTCGCCAGTCACAACCGATTTTAGGTACCCGAACTTGTCCAAGGTCGTCAGCCGATCGTTCTTGTGCATCATTTGCTCGTACTGTTCCAAAATTCTTGCCAGGACACATCTTTGCCGTCAAATTTTACGAGCTCTAATTTTGGAAGCTTCACCTGGCAGGTCGTGGTTGCCACGCCTGCGTCGTTGCTTGGTGATGGCTCTTCTTTCGGCTGCCTCTTTCCTTGAATTTCTTTTATCTCCGCTGGAGCTTCGCAATGTATGTAACGATCTTGTCGTCATACTCGATGGTTTCGATATAGTCCTGCTCCGCTTCTTCCGCTGGCAATAGCGTCTCGACAGCGGCGTTAGCTTCGTTTAGACGGGTCTGCAGAGAGCTCATTCTTGCCAAAAAGACACTGAGTTCCTTTTCGTTGCCCGTGCGGCTTTTCATGCAGGAGTCAATTTCCGTAATGAGTCTAGTCACCTGTGTTTGGACAGCTGATCGCTTCGCTTTGTGTCTGTCCATGTCGCTGCACTCGGTAGCACTGGGCGGCGACTTTGGAGTAGAAATGGGCTTTTTCTTCGTTATTCGTTGCCGTCGCATCCAGGTAGTTGTCTTCGTTAGGTCTCGGGGTATATCCCGGGTTTCGGCACCAGCTTATATTATGTCGCGTTCGTTAAAAATAGACAACTTCGTTCAGCGAGTACAAACGACATCCGTTTATTTCAGGTTACATGACACGACTGGCGCCCCAAGGGGGGCTCCTTTGTTTCCCTTTCCCAGCTTGCTTGGCTTGTCTTGCCTTCCGACTTGGGACGGTCTTGTTTCGGTTTCTGTTTCGCAACATTTATGTCATTGCATTTTTAACCCTCTCCAGCGGCGCCGTGAGCGTCTATCTCGATAAAATTGCTGGTTGACTATATCGCAACAGGGCAGGTCTAGAGCAAGAGATGCCTGTAGTTCGTGACGTCTGTATGTCCTGCAGATGTCATCACTGCGGCATAATCAGGTACTATCCCGCCAAAACCGGTCGGCCTAGAAGGAAGCACATCGCCACTTGTGTAGGCTGAAGATACCGGATGCTCAGCTGTCACCGCTCAGAGACATGACAACAATGACATTTAATTTACCAGTCTTATCTTGCGGTCCTGCAATATCAATCGGAAATAATAACGAGACAGCAATAGAGGAGTATAGACACCTAATTTTGGCGGCATGTTTTATTCCCTACAGTGATGCGAAAGACACTAACACGCATGAATCAGCATGTGCTATTCGCTCACGACCTCTAAAAATTTATAATCCAATTTTTTGTCATGATGTTTCGGCTTCAACAGCCGATGATGATGATGACAATTTTTATTTCCACCGGAAATCGAGGCCTCTTACTACCCCCCCCCCCGGCAAGCAGGCCTGAAGGACGCGGGCCGGAGCCTCCGCGACTAAAAGCTAACAAAGAGATTTTGTCTCTTCGCGGCCTCAGCCGCCAGGCGGATAGCTTGTTTCTGCCGAGCGGGATCTTCGCTTCGCAGCAGGGCTTCCCAGCTTTCTCTGCTGTGAATATTTTCTTCGACTCCGGGGGAGTCGGCCGAACGATGGCCGTGACGTCAAAGTGTGGTTATTCGTCACGTGAGGCATGGAGGAACGTCAATATAATCAATGCTGCATCGTTTTAATTCACTGCAGTGCTGAAACAAGCCTTCCTGAAGAGACGGGATGACAATGAATCAAGAAGCAGCGATCATATTGCAGTTTTTCCGTGCCTCAAGTGACCTATAACCACACTTTGATATCCCACTCATCGGTCGGATGTTGGAACTTTAAACCGAAGCAGAAACAACATGAAAAAGAAATTTTACTATAAATTATTTAGCTTCTTAGGAGAATCGTAGGAGTCCATGTAAAATAATGTCTTACGCATCATTGCAAACCAGAAAACGCACAGAACGTTAGATGTCTATACTCCTTTAAGGCTACCGTTCTGCAGAAAATCCGGTGACGGCGTTGTCGACGTTGTGAGCGAAAAAGTTGTAGTAGTAGTAAACTTTATTGATAGTGTTGTTTAAGCGGTCACGTAGTGAAAAAGAAGTGTTTAACCAAAAAAGCAGGTGACCTTCCTGCCACGTAGGTCACGTTACCTTGTAAGTACTTGTATTTGGGCGTGTTGGTTCATAACTTTTCAGGAGGACACAGGGGCGCAATAAAAGACACGGACAGAGAAGTAGAGGGACGAGCGCTTACTATCAACAGGCTTTATTCGACGTAGACCGTTAATATACCTTCGCTTTACCCAAGCGCCACTAAGCGAATCACAAGCACGTGGGTTCCAGAGAACACCAAAAGAATTCCGAAGGCAGGGGACTACAGAAATCTATCTAAGAAAACCATTTCAGATCGGCGAAGTATCACAGATGAATCACTGATGCAGTCATCTCCTTTTTTTCTAATGTAATAGGCTTCCACCAGTTCCCGTTCAATCTGATCGCGGCTTCTCAACAATACTTTGCAGTCCGATAAGCGGGGAAAACAGGCGACTTTAGTCTTCTTAGTGCATTCTTGGCAATGTTCCCGGAGATGGGAGCCTGTCTTCTTTAATGAGTTATTGTGCTCCAGAAGGCGCTGGTTGAGGCAACGTCCGTTTGCCCAACGTAAACCTTCTAACGATCTACGTCGAATAAAGCCTGTTGATAGTAAGCGCTCGTCCCTGTCTACTTCTCTGTCCGTGTCTTTTATCGCGCCCCTGTGTCCTCCTGAAACGTTACCTTGTGACGTCCTCACAACCTGGCCATCGGAGTGTGAGCAAACTGCTCACCGCGGCAGGTGGCAGTAGAAATCATTTTTGGCCCCGAGTAATTGCTCGGGGAGAGTAAAGCTGGGTCTCACAAGTAGCTACCTGCTTCGGCAATGGCGCATCGCTTAACCGCTGCACCACTGCGCCAGGAGGGGGATGAATACTCCCCGCAATCTATGAAGGTAAAGTACAGAATGACCGCGCCTGCAAAGTGTCACGCAAAGGGACCCATTAAAACTACGCGTCATACCCCTATGGCGGAGCTATAGGGTGCCCCTTCAAGTTTTTATTATTATTATTCTTGGCTGTTTTGACCAGGAGGTCGTCCGGTAGAGGCACCAAAATCTGCTAGATATCCGCTGGTCCTTAAGGGTAACGGAGTGGATTCCAAGAGAAGGCAAGCGTAGCAGTGGGCAGCAGAAAGTTAGGTTCGCGGATGAGACTAGGAAGTTTGCGGGGATACAGTGGTCGCGGCTGGCGCAGGACAGGGTTAATTGGAGAGACATGGGAGAGGCCTTTACCCTGCAGTGGGCGTGTCAGGCCGATGATGATGATGATGGTACCACAAATCTTCCTAACCGATCACCAGTTGTCACCTCCCTAAGTGGAGGCGCGCTGACGCGGACACAATCTAGTGCGGGCCGAACAATCACGGCCTTACCAAATATTCCTTGTCAGTCAATTAAACCTCCAAGGGCTGCAATGTGCATAAGCTCAACAGAAACTTTAAGCCTCCTTGTTCGGAATGAACACGAACTTCACAGAGACTAAAAAGAAAATTTTTGAACGTGTGCGGAGGTTCGCCGGCATAAGAGACTCTATACACACTCTTTAGAATTGCAGTGAAGCCATAGGCCTCCGCCGCTCTGCTTGGCAGTTGCAAAAATAAGCTGTCTACGTACGCCAGCTTTGGAGAGATGCACAGGGTTTAACTTGAGCCCTTCGCTGCGCATAGCGAGTGCTTTTTTTAAGTTCTGTAAGTCTGCCAGGGCATTCTTCCATCATTTTCGGCTAGTCGCATTCGGGTATTTTACAATGCACAAAACGGACCTGCGCCAATGCTAACTCTGTTTCCGTCGCTTTCAAGCAGTGCTTAAAGTTTGGTTCCATGGAAGGGTCCTCTCTATAATGAGTCGAGTGTACAGAGGGGGAAATAAAGAGAGAGAGAGAGAAAGCAGCTGGCGGCCTGCTTTGCATATTGCTTTATGAAAAGGGGAGAAATCATGTTTAAAGGTAGTTTTTTTTGGAATTTATGACATCGACCCAAACAAGCGATCCTCACGCCCTGCCAAGTGTGCTCGTTGTTTAATACGTTGTTGTGCAGCCTTGGAGCTGAGTGGTCAGTTACGGACTGGCTCTCAGTGTGACGGCACTGGTTACTTTTTTATTGCGAAAGCAATACTACTTGCACTTTCTAGCCTTTGCCGTGACGCGGCGGTGCCACCATTGACCTTTAGCATGACCTCTGTGTGACGTCACGCCGAAGAGCTAAGCGACCATCTCGCGCCGTCCTTGTGCGACGGCGGTGCACATGAAGATTGGATTGGATTAGATTGGATTAGAGTGCACTAGATTAGATTAGATTACATTAGATTGGATTGGATTGAACTGGATAGGAGTGGATTGAATTGGATTGGATTGTATAACCGATGCATCACCACAAGTCTAACCACAAGCACCACCACCAGCTACACTACCAGGTGTACCATGGCGTAGGTACGGATATTGCTTTCGCAATTACCGGGCTTAACCAAGCTAAGCCACAGCGAATTTTTTCTTCCAGCCTTTGGGTAGTGCTACCGACTTTTTATTTTGTTGCGAAAGCAACACTACGCTAGTCGGCGACCCATTTCACGGAGCCGAGGAAAGTCCATACTGCGCATACGCCGGGAGCAGTGACGTCACATGGCGCACAGCTGGCGAGCAAGCCGCCGTCGCTGTGCGGGTGACTCAGAGGTGCCGCCGCCACGCTCGCCAGTTGCGCATGCGCAGTAGTGGCGCATAGCTAGGGTGCCGGGGCCGCCGCCGCTGCCGCGCGCTCTCCATCGCCTTTCTCCTCGTTGCTTTCGCAATCCTCCAGGTTTAACCGGAGCTAAATCACTGCCAATTTTTTCGCTCTCTTTCGAGTTTTAGAAAACATTTCAATGACCATTACTAACAACCACAGTGAAGTTTTCGGAACGACAGAAAACAAATATTCTGGCCACCACTGACAAAAATAAAGAAATGATAGTCTGCTTGATATTCATGCCGTCCCTGCATTGTAGCGCGGGGGGTCTTGTA